>NC_068431.1:16407327-16632327 GCF_023373465.1 Oncorhynchus keta
ATTTTTTCCAACTGCTTACACACTTTTTCAAAACTGTCTCCTTTTTTTCAAATCTCTACACACAATTCCCAAAACTACACACAAAATGCAAAATTCCTCACATCTCCTTCAAAATGTAACACTGCATTCAAAATGACATAAACACATGTCAGAATGAAGCATTTGCATCAAATGACAAACATTGCTTTCATAAAAGGACATTTTTGGATATACCACGTAAACACTGTTGTTCTAAATCTAAAGCTCTTTGGTCTTTCATAGGCTTATATCTACATTTCAATACAATGTTCTACAGTGAAAGTAATCTGCTGAGAGGGGTAACAAGTACACTGTAAACCAATGCAATGTAGAAACAGAAAATATTTATTAGGCCAAACATTACTGTTTTATACAGTAGCATACAACAAAACCATAAACATGTAAACCAAAAGTATTTTCTTTAGAATACAGTAAAGAACACAATTGTGTGTGTGGGGTCCCGGGGGGCAGTCCAGGCATTGGTAGGGGGGAGGGGCCAGTGCTAGTGCCAGTGCTAAGCTACGCTTCATCTCCGGCCTGGGTCTGGCCACAATACTTCGTCCACATCACAAGATATGTTTTCTCTTGCCAAACATCGAGGGAAGTATCTCCTAGCATGGCGTATCCAACCTTGGACAGAGGCAACCTCTATCTCCCCACATGCGTCCTCCATTGCCTGGAGAAGCAGCATGCGGGCATAGGGTTGGCGATCATACACTTTCCAGCGCCAGGCTGAGAAGAATTCCTCTATGGGCTTTAGAAAAGGTGAATATGGGGTTAGGTACAAAACTACAAATTGTGGATGGGTGGCAAACCAGTTTTGGACAAGAACAGCCCGGTGAAAACTAATATTGTCCCATAAAACCACAAATCTAGCAGGCTCCTGATCTGGATCAGGGAAAGCATTGTGTAAATTGCATCCAGAACAGTGAGCATATGGCCGGTGTTGTACGGACCCAGTGTGGCATTGTGATGGAGGATGTGCCTCTCTCATGGTCAAACTGTGGTTGATCACATGATCAACAAGTGTTGCCCTAATCTCATCAGAGATGGCTCTCCTTCCTTTTCTTCTTTGTCCTCGTCCTCTTCTTCCTCTCCCTCCTACTCCTCTTGCTCTCTGTCCATTGTTGGCATCCATTGTTCAAAACAGGTCATCTGACCTTTGACCTATTTATAGGCTTATACTACAATAAAGCAGTGATTGGTTAGTGATCAGTTAAGCTATTAGTGTTTGCACATGTGAGGAGTGTGTGTGTGTGACCTGGTGAATAAGTGTAGCATTTTGATTGGTTGTGTTTGGAAAAGGAAAGCAAGTCACTTCCTGTTAGATTTTTGTGTTTTAGGTAGAGAATTGTGCGTAGTGTTTTGAAAAAAGTGTTTTATGCAATTGACAACTGAGTCAAAAGGCTGAGAAATAGCTTATGGTTTTGGATATTTGGTGTGTAGTTTTGCACTTTGAGTGAGAGGTTTCAAAAATCGTGTGACATGAAAAGATGTTGTGTGTAAGCAGTTGGAAAAAACTGTAATACGTCTTTGTCTAAGCCAACTATAAGATCTGGGTTTGTTTTAGAAATAAGATGCATATTGTGGCCATCATGGGTGTCACAATCGTCATATGAATCGGACCAAGGTGGAGCGTGGTATGCGTACATTCTTCTTTTATTAAAGAAGGAACACTGAACAAACTAACAAAACAACAAAACGAACTAAACGTGAAGCTATACGAATAGTGCAGACAGGCAACTAAACATAGAATAAGATCCCACGAAACACAAAACGGAAAGGGCTACGAAAATATGATCCCCAATTAGAGACAACGATAAACACCTATCTCTGATTGAGAACTATATCAGGCCAACATAGAAATACAAAAAACCCTAGATGTACAACAACACTAGACATACAAACCCCCTAGACAATACAAAAACTAGCGTACCCACCCTAGTCACACCCTGCCCTAACCAAAATATAAAGAAAACAGAGATAACTATGGTCAGGGTGTGACAATGGGCCTAGTAAGTCTTGTCTAAGTAGTCTAACGTGAAACCATTTGGAACATTCTGGTACATCGGTAGCTACATTAATATTTAACTTTGTCGGACACGATAATAAGATCCAAACCTCATCGTTGTTTAATTAAACATTTGTAATGGAAAGCACTTTAAAGAGCCATTCAATGGAGAAGCCTTTGGTGATGAAGAGAGAGAGGCTCCACTTACAGTGGGGCAAAAAAGTATTTAGTCAGCCACCAATTGTGCAAGTTCTCCCACTTAAAAAAGATGAGAGAGGCCTGTAATTTTCATCATAGGTACACTTCAACTATAACAGACAAAATGAGGAAAATAAATCCAGAAAATTACTTTGTAGGATTTTTAATGAATTTATTTGCAAATGATGGTGGAGAATAAGTATTTGGTCTATAACAAAAGTTTATCTCAATACTTTGTTAATTGTTGGCAATGACAAAGGTCAAACGTTTTCTGTAAGTCTTCACAAGGTTTTCACACACTGTTGCTGGTATTTTGGCCCATTCTTCCATGCAGATCTCCTCTAGAGCAGTGATGTTTTGGGGCTGTTGCTGGGCAACACGGACTTTCAACTCCCTCCAAAGATTTACTATGGGGTTGAGATCTGGAGACTGGCTAGGCCCCACTGTAACTCCATCATTCTTTATGACTCCATATGGTTTCTATTCCGTGTCTGTCCCACCATGTTCCCTGTCTCATCATATAATCACATAACAGTATCGTAGAAGCAATAGTGTTTAGTGGCTGCATCATCTAATTCTCTGTGTTTGAGCCTTACAGTCTAGCACACAACGCTAGTGTTTGAATTAATTTAACCCTGCCTCTCTGAAGTGTATGGAGTGTATGTGAGACTAATGCACATCGCCTGACCCATCCCAGCCCATCCCAGCCCATCCCATCCCATCCCATCCCAGTCCATCCTAGTCCATCCCAGCCCATCCCAGTTCCTCCCTGGCCATCCCAGTCCACCCCAGTCCACCCCAGTCCATCCCAGTTCATCCCAGCCCATCCCAGTCCATCCCAGTCCATCCCAGCCCATCCCAGTCCATCCCAGTTCATCCCAGCCCATCCAGTCCATCCCAGTCCATCCTAGCCCATCCCAGTCCATCCCAGTCCATTCCCTGTCTTAGGTCAGTTAGGATCACCACTTTATTTTAAGAATGTTAAATGTCAGAATAATAGGAGAGAAAATTATTTATTTCAGATTTTATTTCAACACATTCCCAGTGGGTCAGAAGTTTACATTCACTCAATTAGTATTTGGTAGCATTGCCTTTAAATTGTTTAACATTTTGTGTAGGCTTCCACATTCCTCCTGACAGAGCTGGTGTAACTAAGTCAGGTTTGTAGGCCTCCTTGCTCGCACATGCTTTTTCAGTCCAAGTTTTAACTTCCTGACTGATGTCTTGAGATGTTGCTTCAATATATCCACATTCCTCATGACGCCATCTATTTTGTGAAATGCACCAGTCCCTCCTGCAGCAAAGCACCCCCACAACATGTTGCTGCCACCCCCATGCTTCACAGTTGGGATGATGTTCTTCGGCTTGCAAGCCTCCCCCTGTTTCCTCCAAACATAACGATGGTTATTATGGCCAAAAGGTTCTATTTTTGTTTCATCAGACCCAGAGGACATTTTGTAGTTGCAAACCGTAGTCTGGCTTTTTTACTGCGACTTCGGAGCAGTGGCTTCTTCCTTGCTCCAGTATCTTCACAAGGTCCTAAGCTGTTGTTCTGGGATTGATTTGCACTTTTCGCACCAAAGTACATTCATCTCTAGGAGACAGAATCTCCTTCCTGAGTGGTATGACGGCTGCGTGGTCTCATTGTATTTATACTTGTGTACTATTGTTTGTACAGATGAACGTAGTACCTTCAGACATTTGGAAATTGCTCCCAAGGATGAACCAGACTTGTGGACGTCTACCATTTTTTTCTGAGGTCTTGGCTGATTTCTTTTGATTTTCCCATGATGTCAAGCAAAGAGGCACTGAGTTTGAATGTAGGCCTTGAAATACATGCACAAGTACACCTCCAATGGACTAAAATGATGTCAATTAAGCCTATCAGAAGCTTCTAAAGCCATGACAGAATTTTCCAAGCTGTTTAAAGGCACAGTCAACTTAGTGTATGTAAACTTCTGACCCACTGGAATTGTGATACAGTGAATTACAAATGAAATATTCTGTCTGTAAACAATTGTTTGAAAAATGACTTGTGTCATGCACAAAGTAGATGTCCTAACCGACTTGCCAAAACTATAGTTTGTTAACAAGACATTTGTGGAGTTGTTGTAAAACGAGTTTTAATGACTCCAACCTAAGTGTATGTAAACTTCTGACTTCAACTGTATATGTAACTCTCAGACTGAAGTCTTCAAGGGGTGTATTATTTGTGTCTTTTTCAATGAATAAATCAATGTAAATCTGAATTGCTTATACAGTATGTGTTATGTAACATAGACTTATGTATGGATACTTAACTACCATATGTTTTCTCCTCTAGTAATACGATGGAAGATCTTCCCTAGTGATTACCTTGTGACATTATCGTGCCCTATAAAATGTAATAAAACATGTCTTCATACCATTAATGTTTTAATAGTAAACACTAAGCGCAGCGGAACGCTCACACACACAATGATTGTGTTTTGACAAATGTGTTTACCATTTTTGTATTGCAAGCAACTTCACTAGTCTGTGGCATCCTCCTAGGATAAATTATCAAGTGGAAGGACCCTGGCAACACGCCTGACAGCAGATACATCACTGAATACAATTCACGTACTTTCATTCCAATTAAGTGACAATGAAAGGTAACACAATCTAATGTTGGTTAAGAATGGAGGCACTCATTGTTTTTTGTAATGCGAGAGAGAGAGAGAGAGAGAGAGAGAGAGAGAGAGAGAGAGAGAGAGTCACAGAGAGAGAGAGAGAGAGAGAGAGAGAGAGAGAGAGAGAGAGAGAGAGAGAGAGAGAGAGAGAGAGAGAGAGAGAGAGAGAGAGAGAGAGAGAGAGAGAGAGAGAGAGAGAGAGAGACAGAGAGAGATAGACAGACGGAGGGAGTGACAGAGAGAGAAAGACAGAGAGAGACAGAGAGCGACAGAGAGAGAGACAGAGAGAGAGACAGACAAAGACAGAGAGACAGAGAGAGAAAGACAGAGAGAGAGAATGACATAGAGAGTGGTTGTTGAGTGCAGCTCTTCATTACCCCCCAGTGGGTTTAGAGACTCTAGACGCCAATTGGACCATTCTGTGCCTGTCTACAAGAAAGCTGAGGATAATCGTAAAAACCTGCTGCAGTCAACAGCACATTGCCCCAATTGATGAGCAGACAATTATTGATTTCTGCAGTTACACCTACCCTGCATCATATCCCACTTCATAACTAGAGACACAGTAATACAGCTGTGAGGTTAGCTATAGTGATATAGTTATTATAGCGGTTACTGAATCAACTCCAACACATGCTGATGGCCCAACACTCAAGTTGTTTGCAATTTAGTTGTCTTTTTCTTTACTAGTACTATCTGGTCCCCTGGCGTAGACTCTGGTTCCTCTCTGTTTGTTTACTGCCACTCCATCTGTTAGTCGGTGTGGTGTCATCACCCAGAGAGAGAGACAGAGAGAGAGAGAGATAGTAGGCTACCTGTTAATGAAGTGTGAGTGTCAGCTCCCCAGCATCCCACTGCCATCTAATCTAGCCACACAGGACAGCCATGTGATGTTAATCAGAGAGATGCTGCCTTACATGTCAACCCACCGCTACAGTTCCACTGACACATCACATCACATCACAGTCTCTCTCACACACGTGCACGCACACACACACACACACACGCACCCACACACACACCCACTTCCACTGCCACAGATGAGGTGATAATCTCAGATAGGAGGAATGTTCTTGAAGGAAAAAGGCATGTTTATGAACATGTCCCAAATGGCACCCTATTCCCTATTAGTGCATTACAATGCCAACAGGATTCCAGTCAGAAATAGTGCACTATATAGGGAATAGGCTGCCATTTGGGATGCAGACATGGTGTCGCTGATAACCATTGTAGATAGGATGAATGTCCTCTAAGGAAAAGAGCAGGTTTATGTTTCCAGCCTGAAGCATTGGCATTGTGCTATCAAAAGCATCAAGAATGCTGTAATTGTATGGTGGCACTAGCATGTCTATACAGCATCTTTGTAAACATATTGTAAGTGTGACTGAGCAGGGCGTGTTTTAATCCTTTTACAAATTAGACATGTTAAAAATAGAAAGAGTAAATAAATCCCAGAGAAGAGCGGTCAGCAACATATTTACATGTAAACAGGCCTATAATTCCCAGCATACCGCAGGGCTCATTCTTCTAGTTGTTTCATTGGAATAGAGGTGAGAACCTTAGACTTAATTTTGGCCTCAAGGAAGGCCTTTGTGGTTTCAGAGAATGGCTGCACAAGCTTCTCTGTTGTTCTAATTGTTCACACATAAAACCAGCAGAAGCTTCCCTGTTGTTCTAATTGTTCACACATAAAACCAGCAGAAGCTTCCCTGTTGTTCTAATTGTTCACACATAAAACCAGCAGAAGCTTCCCTGTTGTTCTAATTGTTCACACATAAAACCAGCAGAAGCTTCCCTGTTGTTCTAATTGTTCACACATAAAACCAGTAGAAGCTTCCCTGTTGTTCTAATTGTTCACACATAAAACCAGTAGAAGCTTCCCTGTTGTTCTAATTGTTCACACATAAAACCAGCAGAAGCTTCCCTGTTGTACTAATTGTTCACACATAAAACCAGTAGAAGCATTAATAGAAAAATATACAGACCTTGAATAATCTCCTAGTACCATTGTAGAGAGGTAGCCATTGTAGAGAGGTAGCCATTGTAGAGAGGTAGCCATAGTAGAGGTAGCCATAGTAGAGAGGTAGCCATTGTAGAGAGGTAGCCATTGTAGAGAGGTAGCCATTGTAAAAAGGGGAGAGGTAGCCATTGCAGAGAGGTAGCCATAGTAGAGAGGTAGCCATTGTAAAAAGGTAGCCATTTTAGAGAGGTAGCCATTGTAGAGAGATAGCCATTGTAGAAAGGGGAGAGGTAGCCATTGTAGAAAGGTAGCCATTGTAGAGAGGTAGCCATTGTAGAAAGGGGAGAGGTAGCCATTGTAGAAAGGTAGCCATTGTAGAGAGGTAGCCATTGTAGAGAGGTAGCCATTGTAGAAAGGGGAGAGGTAGCCATTGTAGAAAGGTAGCCATTGTAGAGAGGTAGCCATTGTAGAAAGGGGAGAGGTAGCCATTGTAGAGAGGTAGCCATTGTAGAGAGGTAGCCATTGTAGAGAGGTAGCCATTGTAGAGAGGTAGCCATTGTAGAAAGGGGAGAGGTAGCCATTGTAGAAAGGTAGCCATTGTAGAGAGGTAGCCATTGTAGAAGGTAGCCATTGTAGAGAGGTAGCCATTGTAGAAAGGGGTGAGGTAGCCATTGTAGAAAGGTAGCCATTGTAGAGAGGTAGCCATTGTAGAGAGGTAGCCATTGTAGAAAGGGGAGAGGTAGCCATTGTAGAAAGGTAGCCATTGTAGAGAGGTAGCCATTGTAAAAAGGGGAGAGGTAGCCATTGTAGAAAAGGGGAGAGGTAGCCATTGTAGAAAGGGGAGAGGTAGCCATTGTAAAAAGGGGAGAGGTAGCCATTGTAGAAAGGGGAGAGGTAGCCATTGTAGAAAGGGGAGAGGTAGCCATTGTAGAAAGGGGAGAGGTAGCCATTGTAAAAAGGGGAGAGGTAGCCATTGTAGAAAGGTAGCCATTGTAGAAAGGGGAGAGGTAGCCATTGTAAAAGGGGAGAGGTAGCCATTGTAGAAAGGTAGCCATTGTAGAAAGGGGAGAGGTAGCCATTGTAGAAAGGGGAGAGGTAGCCATTGTAAAATGGGGAGAGGTAGCCATTGTAGAAAGGTAGCCATTGTAGAAAGGGGAGAGGTAGCCATTGTAGAAAGGGGAGAGGTAGCCATTGTAAAAAGGGGAGAGGTAGCCATTGTAGAAAGGTAGCCATTGTAGAAAGGGGAGAGGTAGCCATTGTAGAAAGGGGAGAGGTAGCCATTGTAAAAAGGGGAGAGGTAGCCATTGTAGAAAGGTAGCCATTGTAGAAAGGTAGCCATTGTAGAAAGGGGAGAGGTAGCCATTGTAGAAAGGGGAGAGGTAGCCATTGTAAAAAGGGGAGAGGTAGCCATTGTAGAAAGGTAGCCATTGTAGAGAGGTAGCCATTGTAGAAAGGGGAGAGGTAGCCATTGTAGAAAGGTAGCCATTGTAGAAAGGTAGCCATTGTAGAGAGGTAGCCATTGTAAAAAGGGGAGAGGTAGCCCAGTGTGAACCACACCACTGCTATCACAAATGATTTAGTAGAGGTCTGGGGAAAAGGAGCAGCCATTGGTCAACATAGCATACGTGCCTAATTACAGATGGTAATAACATAGATAAAAATAATACTGGCTCAGTATCAAAGGTCAGGCGACCAATCATCAACATAGGGGGAGGGGGGTTACCAATTGCAAAACAAGATGAGAGAGAGAGAGAGAGAGAGAGAGAGAGAGAGAGAGAGAGAGAGAGAGAGAGAGAGAGAGAGAGAGAGAGAGAGAGAGAGAGAGAGAGAGAGAGAGAGAGAGAGAGAGAGAGAGAGAGAGAGATTATTGAGGAAGGAGCGGGTAGATAATGGTATTCCAGACCTGTAGTTAGGGTAGGGAGGGGGAAGCGCTGTGGACAGCCAGCAGATGTTGGCTAAATGTAGCCCAGATGGGACATAACACTTTCCCTCCTCAGCAGATCACATCCATGGGTCCTTTGTGACTGAAAAGAGTGTATCAGCGCGTGTCCCTCCCCTTTAATGGAAACTGGAGATTTACGGCTCCTCTTGCCTGTGGGCCCTACAGTCCCTTTCCAATCTGCTGGGAATGTACCCCTGGTCTGAGAACACATTAACTTTCATGGACGTTTTCATCTCTCTTCAAAATGGCAGAGATTATCGATCATATATCTATGTTTTCAATTCATCTACATGGAGAGTAGTAGTTGATTATGATGCTCATTGTCATATGCCTCACACATACACCCCCCCATACCTCTCTCAGTGTTGGTGCAGGATACTCACATCCATGTCGTAGAGTGTAACAATGCTGTGCTGGATGAGATAACCATTGTGCTATCTAGCTCTGAGTAAAGGTGTAGCTGTCTATCTCTATACTTGCACTATATGAAGATGTACTGAGAGTGCATGGTATATAGATAAGGCTTTGTGCTGTCTGTCAAGCTCTGGATAATTCTCCTCACTTCATCTTAGCGAGGCTCGGAGATATTTGTCTCTCTTTTGCGCTACACGGTTTGGAGAGGCAGGATGACAGAATACAATTACACTCAAGGTAGAAAGATCAGCCCATATTAACAATGAGAGCAAAGTATTCTCATGGGTATTAATTCTGTGGAGGCAGAGGGACAGAAATGTTTCACTGTGGTGTTTCCCAAATGGAAACATATTCCCTATGTAGTGCATTCGTTTTAACCAGAGCCCTATAGGCCATTTGGGATGTAGTCAGAGTGTTGTTTTAAGGTGAATTGAAGGCAGTTTATTGAGAGACAGGGAACTTGGTCCGCATGTGGTGCCACCCATACTAATGTCCAGCACATGAAAACAACACAAACATTCCAGGGATTCCAGTCAGTTGAAAAACATGTTTACAGCTTGGACCAGTGTAACTGAAAGGCAGTCAATACTTTACAAGTGGAAAGAAATGTTTCGTTATCCAAATAACGGTTTGATTAATTATCCCAAATAATAGGATTTGCGGATATTGCTATAGTTCACCCACATTACTAAATTACATATTGGTGTCCTTACCCTGTAAGCAGTCTGTGGACAAGCTATGACTGCAATCCATGCTATGACAGCAATCCATGCTATGACAGCAATCCATGCTATGACAGCAATCCATGCTATGACAGCAATCCATGCTATGACTGCAATCCATGCTATGACAGCAATCCATGCTATGACTGCAATCCATGCTATGACAGGAATCCATGCTATGACAGAAATCCATGCTATGACAGCAATCCATGCTATGACAGCAATCCATGCACTGCACTGCTTACAGGGTAAGGAAACCAACATGTAATTTAGTAATTTCTGTAAATTATCCCTTTAACAGAATTGTCAACATTCGAAAAGTTCCTCAATTATCCAAAAACTAACCTAAACTTTTCGGTTTGTATTTTCTAGGAAGTGTCTATATTCTCCTCCTCACACAATTTCATGGTCAGGGGATGCCTTCCGTCACCCTTATCCCGTATTAATATTTAATATTTCACATTTTCAGCCTAAATGTTGTGCAGTTTTATTGAGGTTATTTCAGGTTAAGTGCATAGCTACTTTTCCACAATACTGTCTGGAGTTTTTTGTTCCGCAACAGAATAATTAATCATTAGCACAATTTCTGTCAGCTAGTGAGATTGTGGCACATTTTGTATGTTTTGTATATTTTATATTTAAATAGGCAAGTCAGTTAAGAACAAATTCTTATTTAAAATGACGACCTACACAGGCCAAACCTGGATGACGTTGAGCCAATTGTGCGTCGCCCTATGGGACTCCCAATCACAGCCAGTTGCGATACAACCTGGAATCAAATCAGGGTGTCTGTAGTGACGCCTCAAGCACTGAGATGCAGTGCCTTAGACTGCTGTGCCACTCGGAAGCTATATTCCTAGTAGGCCATTGCTTTTAAAGCAAAGAGCAAAATACTGCACACCATAGACTATCTGCTTCGGAATTAGGTCATGTCTGAAACCCATTGTTGGAGGGGAAATATCATATCCTTATCAGCAATCAAGTTGATTACTTTACATAGAGAACCAACATGGACACCATGAGTAGAATGTTTTTGAGTGGATGTTCCAATATTTACTGCACTGTTTCCTTGAACTGTTAAATGTGCATTATCGTAGTAGATATTTGGGTCAACGGGGGGTGCTGGCCTGTCTACACTGTTCAATATAAGTCCATGAGAGTCATAACGTAAAAAATGCCGTTGCTAAGAGAAAAATATAGCTGATTTCAGTCCTAGGAAATAAGAGTAAACCCTCAAAATGGGATCGGAAGTAATGAAGCCGTGTAGCTGGGCCTCTGAGGAGATTGGATCCAAAATGGCACCCTATTCCCTTTTAAAGTACACTAACTTTTACCAGGGCTCTGGTCAGGAAAAGAGTGCCATTTGAGAAACGACCATATCTATCTGTTGCTCATCCTTTTCTCCAGATGTATCACACTCTTTCTTTGAAACATTTCTCAGACACATGAATTCTTCTGCTTCCTGCAGATTTCTACTGAGTTTCATAAATAAGCCCTTGGTTGTCATTTTCCAGCCACACTGTTTCTGATCACAGTCAGATTCCTATCCAGTCACTGCATGCAAGCTCACTATAGCAGTCAAATTCTATGCTCATCCATGGAGTCTAAGGATGGATTTATGATTTTATGTTCCAGTCTTGGCTAGAGTATGTTTTTCATGTGTGAGAGATAGAGAAATAGAAAAGTTGTATGCTTGAATGTGTGCATGCTTGTGTAAGCCAACATATCAACAAAGTAAAAACAAGTTATAGATTAAAACTGTTTCCTTATTTTAAGTATGTTTTATAATTGCAGCAATGTTCTCTGCTAATGTCATTGTTGATCACAAAAGAAAAGAGCATGTATGAGAGCTCTTGGTCACAACCATTTATTTGGTTTTGGTGCCAATTTAAACTTGTTTTGGAGTCCACACTAATTTCTCTGTTTTTAATTCATCCATGTGTTTATTAAAAGCTCAACTAAAAGGTGATCATTTTTAAGAGGTAATGCTAAAGTTAGGCTAAAGGAATGTAAAATGCTTACTTTGTTTTTTCTCGTAAGGTAGAGGGTTGGGCGCTTCAAGTTTCCTCGTCTGAGATTTTGACAGGTAAACGGAGAGGGTACGAGTCGGGACAGCAATGTTTAAATAGCCTGAAAGAGGAAACTGACATCAACGGGTGGATCCACACATGAAACAAAAAGACACCTAAAAATGAGATACAATAAACAGTTACAAACCAAACAGTCTCCTTTAGGCAAAGTAAGCAACTTAATGACTTGATCTAACTATGAATGTGAAGAAGCACGATTGCTAATAAATGCAAGCTCTCATCTGAACATGAATAGCCTACATAGACAACTTTAATCCAATTAAATTTTTAGACTACACATGACAGCGCAAGATGAACAGTACCAGGAATGCATTGACATCAATTCTAAGGGACAATGGATGAGAGTGCATCAGCAAGCAGGTCAACCAGTGGAAAGTTATTAAAACCATTTCTATTGAAATTAAGTTCCCTCTGTCAGTCTGCAACTTTGCGTTCATACCCTGATTATCATTTGTGTTATAAGTACTAAAGCCAATGCAAACACATGCTAAAATCCAACTTTTTTTTCACGCACAACATCTGCCTATTGTAGATCCATCTAATTCTATCTGCCGGAACTTAGCTAAATCACAATACCACTGCCATATATTTGGGGGCCATTTTTTATTTTTTATTTTATTTCACCTTTATTTAACCAGGTAGGCTAGTTGAGAACAAGTTGTCATTTGCAACTGCGACCTGGCCGAGATAAAGCATAGCAGTGTGAAGAGACAACACAGAGTTACACATGGAGTAAACAATTAACAAGTCAATAACACAGTAGAAAAAAAAGGGGGAGTCTATATACATTGTGTGCAAAAGGCATGAGGAGGTACGCGAATAATTACAATTTTGCAGATTAACACTGGAGTGATAAATGATCAGATGGTCATGTACAGGTAGAGATATTGGTGTGCAAAAGAGCAGAAAAGTAAATAAATAAAAACAGTATGGGGATGAGGTAGGTAAAAATGGGTGGGCTATTTAACGATAGACTATGTACAGCTGCAACAATCGGTTAGCTGCTCAGATAGCAGATGTTTAAAGTTGGTGAGGGAGATAAAAGTCTCCAACTTCAGTGATTTTTGCAATTTGTTCCAGTCACAGGCAGCAGAGAACTGGAACGAAAGTCGGCCAAATGAGGTGTTGGCTTTAGGGATGATCAGTGAGATACACCTGCTGGAGCGCGTGCTACGGATGGGTGTTGCCATCGTGACCAGTGAACTGAGATAAGGTGGAGCTTTACCTAGCATGGACTTGTAGATGGCCATATTGACCTATCGGCAGTCCTGTGTCCTCTGAAGTATGCTTACCTATGTCCATCGATGTGGCAGGGCATGAAGGAGTCTGGGCGCATTGAATTTGCATTTGAATGAGGCCTGGGCTTGGCTGTTCGATGACGATATCCCAGGTGACTATTTTGTTGTTGTCGGCAGTGTCTGGGCCCTGAGAGGACAGGCCTGTTTTATTTTTATTTCCCCTCTTATCTTGTGATTTCCAATAGCTCTACTTGGCCTGCAGTGGTCCCTGGGAAAGCCAATCAATAGCCAGTTAATGAGTCACTTTGGAGGTGAATGAGGATTTAGTGTGCACATTGAGTCAGGGCTTTACAGTAAGAAACATTGGTTTGAGTCTCCAATGGCGCCCTATTCCCTATAAGCCTATAGTGCACTACTGTTAACCATGGCCCATGCTGCTCTGGTCAAAAGTAATGCACTATATAGGGAATAGCCAGGGTGCCATTTGAGATACAGACACTATTTGCTGCTGCACTCCTCGTATGGGTCAGATGCACATTAGGAGAGCATGAAGCAACAGAACTCTGACAATATGTGCTTTCTTTACAGGGCACATACAGGTCACACAGGTTTAGTGTCTGTGTTTACCTCACGTTTGTCTTCAAGCTATTGACTTTTTATCCCTCCCAATTCGCTTATTTTCAGTGCCTTCTGGTATATAACTGATTAATGAGGAATGGTACCGTTCTGAATCCGGGCTATAGCTATGTGTATTGTAGATAATGTTTGTAATGGATTTTAAGATGTGAGATTGATTAGAGCTAACGAACGTAGGCTATGCTTGTGGCCCGAGACCTCATCAAACAAGAAATAAACAACATTTTCTATTGCAGCAATAGTTGCATTTTATTGAATCATCTAGAATTCTTGAAAAACAAGTAAATTAAAGAAATGAACCTCTTAAGGAACTCTACAGATCGGTGTCTCACCCACGGGATGGTTGAGCTAACATACTCTAATGAGATTAGCATGAGGTTGTAAGTAACAAGAACATTTCTCAGGGCATTAACATATCTGATACTGGCGGAAAGCTCAAATTCTTGTTAATCTAACTGCACTGTCCAATTTATGGTAGCTATTACAGTGAAGGAATATCATGCTATTGTTTGAGGTGAGTGCACAGTTATGAACTTGAAAAGTTATTAATAAACAACATTTGGGAGGTCCTGATACAAAATGTTGAACAAAATGTAATGCTTCATTGGATCAGTCTAAAGCTTTGCACATACACTGCCGCCATCTAGTGGCCAAAACCTAAATTGCACCTCAACTGGAATAATACATTATGGTCTTTCTCTGGCATTTCAAAGATGACGGTACAAAAAAAAATACAAAAAAAACAGTTGGTGTTTTCTTTGTATTATCTTTTACCAGATCTAATGTATTATATTCTCCTACATTAATTTCACATTTACACAAACGTCAAAGTGCATATCCTTGCTTCTGGTCCTGAGCTACAGGCAGATAGATTTGGGTATGTCATTTTAGGCGAAAATTGAAATAAAGGAGCGGATCCTTCAGAGGTAAAATAGTGGTGGGTGTTTTAAGTAGAAAACACATTCATTACCTTACCCTGACAGTTCAACAAATGCAACGTGCTCCTGGAGGAAAAATAACCATAATCCTTCTCGGACAGCATATCAAAACACATTTTATTGGTCACAAATGTGTTTAGCAGATGTTATTGCGGGTGTAGCGAAATGCTTGTGCTTCTAGCTCCGACAGTGCAGTAATATCTAACAAGAAATATCAATTTCACAACATATACCAAATACACACAAATCTAAGTAAGGAATGACATGAAGAATATATACAGTACATACATGTACGAGCGACGTCAGAGCGGCATGAACTAAGATACAGTAGAATAATATAGAGTACAGTGTATACAGTTGAAGTCAGAAGTTTACATACACTTAGGTTGGAGTCATTAAAACTCATTTTACAACCACTTCACAAATTTCTTGTTAACAAACTATAGTTTTGGCAAGTCGGTTAGGACATCTACTTTGTGCATGACACAAGTAATTTTTCAAACAATTGTTTACAGACAGATTATTACACTTATAATTCACTGTATCACAATTCCAGTGGGTCAGAAGTTTACATACACTAAATTTACTGTGCCTTTAAACAGCTTGGGAAATTACAGAAAATGACATCATGGCTTTAGAAGCTAGGCTAAATGACATCATTTGAGTCAATTGGAGGTGTGTCTGTGGATGTACTTCAAGGCCTACCTTCAAACTCAGTGCCTCTTTGCTTGACATCACGGGGAAATTTTTAAAAATCAGCCAAGACCTCAGAAAATATTTGTAGCCCTCTACATGTCTGCTTCATCATTGGGAGCAATTTCTAAATGCCTGAAGGTACCACGTTCATCTGTACAAACAATAGTACGCAAGTATAAATGGGACCATGGGACCACGCAGCCGTCATACCGCTCAGGAAGGAGATGCGTTCTGTCTCCTAGAGATGAACGTACTTTGGTGCGAAAAGTGCAAATCAATCCCAGAACAACAGCAAAGAACCTTGTGAAGATGCTGGAGGAAACAGGTACAAAAGTATCTATATCCACAGTAAAACGAGTCCTGTATCTACATAGCCTGAAAGGGCGCTCAACAAAGAAGAATCCACTGCTCCAAATCCGCCATAAAAAAAGCGAGACTACGGTTTGCAACTGCACATGGGGACGAAGATCATACTTTTTGGAGAAATGTAGAAAAATAGAACTGTTTGGCCATAATGACCATCGTTATGTTTGGAGGAAAAAGGGGGAGTCTTGCAAGCCGAAGAACACCATCCCAACCGTGAAGCACGGGGGTGGCAGCATCACAAAATAGATGGGACTGGTGCACTTCACAAAATAGATGGCATCATGAGGCAGAAAAATTATGTGGATATATTGAAGTAACATCTCAATACATCAGTCAGGAAGTTAAAACTTGGTCGCAAATGGGTCTTCCAAATGGACAATGACCCCACGCATACTTCCAAAGTTGTGGCAAAATAGCTTAAGGTCAACAAAGTCAAGGTATTGGAGTGGCCATCATAAATCCCTGACCTCCCTTAGAAAATGAGTGGGCAGAACTGAAAAAGTGTATGCGAGCAAGGAGGCCTACAAACCTGACTCAGTAACACCAGTTCTGTCAGGAGGAATGGGCCAAAATTCTCCCAACTTATTGTGGGAAGCTTGTGGAAGGCTACTCAAAACGTTTGAGCCGAGTTAAACAATTTTAAGGCAATGCTAGCAAATACTAATTGAGTGTATGTAAACTTCTGACTGACTGGGAATGTGATGAAAGAAATAATAATAATAAATAATTCTCTATTATTATTCTGACATTTCACATTCTTAAAATAAAGTGGTGATCCTAACTGACCTAAAACAGGGATTTTCTACTAGGATTAAATGTCAGGAATTGTGAAAAACTGAGTTTAAATGTACTTGGCTAAGGTGTATGTAAACGTCCGACTTCAACTGTACATATGAGATGTTGTAAACATTATTAAAGTTACTAAGATATAATAGAATAGTATAGAATATAGTATATGCATATGAGATGAGAAATGCAAGATATGTAAACATTATCATTACCCCCGGATTTTGTGTTAAATTCTCTACAACAAAGCTTTCTCATTGTCTAACAAGCTTTCTCTACCCTTAACCTTGTTCTGAACACATCCAAAACAAAGGTCATGTGGTTTGGTAATAGGAATGACCCTCTTCCCACAGGCGTGATTACTACCTCTAAGGGTATAGAGCTTGAGGTAGTCACATCATACAAGTACATGGGAGTATGGCTAGATGGTACACTGTTCTTCTCTCAGCACATATCAAAGCTGCAGGCTAAAGTTAAATGAAGAGACTTGGTTTCCTTTATTGTAATCGCTCCTCTTTCAGCCCAGCTGCCAAACTTACCCCGATTCAGATGACCATCCTACCCATGCTAGATTACGGAGACATAATTTATAAAATCAGCAGGTAAGGGTGCTCTTGAGCGGCTAGATGTTCTATACCAGTAGGCCATCAGATTTGCCAGCAATACTCCTAATTGGACACATCACTACACTCTATACACCTCTATAAAGTGGTCATCTCTATATACCCGCCGCAAGACCCAGTGGTTGATACTTATTTATAAAACCCTCTTAATTAAGCCTCACTCCCCCCTATCTGAGATATCTACTGCAGCCCTCTTCCTCCACATACGATACCCGTTCTGCCAGTCACACTCTGTTAAATGTCCCCAAAGCACACACATCCCTATGTTGCTCCTCTTTTCAGTTCGCTGCAGCTAGAGACTGGAACGAGCTGCAACAAACACTCAAACTGGACAGTTTTATCTCAATCTCTTCATTCAAAGACTCAATCATGTACACTTTTACTGACAGTTGTGGCTGCTTTGTGTGATGTATTGTTGTCTCTACGTTCTTGCCCTTTGTGATGTAGTCTGTGCCCAATAATGTTTGTACCATGTTTTGTGCTGCTACCATGTTGTGCTGCTACCATGTTGTGTTGCTACCATGTTGTTGTTATGTTGTGTTGCTACCATGCTGTGGTGTCATTTGTTGCTGCCTTGCTATGTTGCTGTCTTAGGTTTCTCTTCATGTAGTGTTGTGTTGTCCTTTTTTGTTGTGGTGTGTTTGTCCTATATTTATATTGTATGTATGATTTCTTTTTTATCCCAGGCCCCCATCCCCGCAGGAGGCCTTTTGCCTTTTGTAGGCCGTCATTGTAAGTAAGAATTTGAAATGCCCAAATCTAACTGCCTGTAACTCAGGCCCTGAAGCAAGGATATGCATATTCTTGGCACCATTTGAAAGGAAACACTTTGAAGTGTGTGCAAATATGAAAGGAATGTAGGAGAAAATAACACAATAGATTTGGCAAAAGATAATACAAAGAAATAACCAACCCTTCTTTTAAATATTTTTTTGTACCATCATCTTTGAAATGCATGAGAAATGCCATAATGTATTATCCCAGCCCAGGTACAATTATGAAGATGTTTTTCAGTCTCTCGGTCCTGCACCTGTACTGACCATGCCTTCTGGATGATAGCAGGATGAACAGAGTGGCATGGGTGGTTGATGTCCTCGATTATCTTTTTCACCTTCGTGTGACATTGAGTGCCGTAGGTGTCCTGGAGGGCAGGTAGTTTGCTCCCGGTAATGCATTGGGCAGACCGCACCACCCTCTGGAGAGACTTGCGGTTGCGGACATTGCAGTTGCCGTACCAGGCTGTGATACAGCCCGACATGATGCTCTCAATTGTGAATCTGTAAAAGTTTGTGAAGATTTTAGGTGCCAAGCCAAATTACTTCAGCCTCCTGAGGTTGAAGAGGCTCTGTTGCACCTTCTTCACCACATTGTGTGGGTGGTCCATTTCAGATTGTCAGTGATGTGTACGCCATGGAACTTGATGCTTTCCACCTTCTCCACTGCGGTCCTGTCGTTATAGATGGGGGTTGAACCCTGTGCTGTTTCCTAAAGTCCACGATCATCTCCTTTCTTTAGTTGACATCGAGGGAGAGGTTATTTTCCTTGCACCACACTCCCAGAGCCCTCACCTGTCGTCTGCAAACTTGATGATTGAGTTAGAGGCGTGCTTGGCCACACAACAGGAAGTGCAGGAGTGGGCTGAGCATAAACCCTTGTGGGGCCCCAGTGTTGGGGATTAGCGAAGTGGACGTTTTTTTCTACCTTCACCACCTGGGGGCGACCCATCAGGAAGTCCAGGACCCAGTTGCACAGGGCGGGGTTCAGAACCAGGGCCTCGAGCTTAATGATGAGCTCGTAGGGTACTATGGTGTTGAATGCTGAGTTATAGTCAATGAACAGCATTCTTACATTTAGCCTCCAAAACTCTACTCAGCAAATTGGATGCAGTCTATCACAGTGCCATCCGTTTAGTCACCAAAGCCCCATATACCACCCACCACTGTGACCTGTATGCTCTCGTTGGATGGCCCTCGCTTCATACTCGTCGCCAAACCCACTGGCTCCAGGTCATCTATAAGTCTTTGCTAGGTAAAGCCCCGCCTTATCTCAGCTCACTGGTCACCATAGCAGCACCCACCCGTAGCACGCACTCCAGCAGGTACAGGGGGGCAAAAAAGTATTTAGTCAGCCACCAATTGTGCAAGTTCTCCCACTTAAAAAGATGAGAGTCCTGTAATTTTCATCATAGGTACACTTCAACTATGACAGACAAAATGAAATCCAGAAAATCACATGTAGGATTTTTAATGAATTTATTTGCAAATTATGGTGGAAAGAAAGTATTTGGTCACCTACAAACAAGCAAGATTTCTGGCTCTCACAGACCTGTAACTTCTTCTTTAAGAGGCTCCTCTGTCCTCCACTCGTTACCTGTATTAATGGCACCTGTTTGAACTTGTTATCAATATAAAAGACACCTGTCCACAACCTCAAACAGTCACACTCCAAACTCCACTATGGCCAAGACCAAAGAGCTGCCAAAGGACACCAGAAACAAAATTGTAGACCTGCACCAGGCTGGGAAGACTGAATCTGCAATAGGGAAGCAGCTTGGTTTGAAGAAATCAACTGTGGGAGCAATTATTAGGAAATGGACAAGACCACTGATAATCTCCCTCGATCTGGGGCTCCACGCAAGATCTTACCCCATGGGGTTAAAATGATCACAAGAATGGTGAGAAAAAATCCCAGAACCACATGGGGGGGACCTAGTGGGGGGGACCAATGATGTTGCTCTTGCTGCGGGCGATTCCCTGATCCACCTCTACGCAGACGACACCATTCTATATACTTTCGGCCCGTCATTGGACACTGTGCTATCAAACCTCCAAACGAGCTTCAATGCCATACAGCACTCCTTCCGTGGCCTCCAACTGCTCTTAAACGCGAGTAAAACCAAATGCATGCTTTTCAACCGATCGCTGCCTGCACCCGCATGCCCGACTAGCATCACCACCCTGGATGGTTCCAACCTTGAATATGTGGACATCTATAAGTACCTAGGTGTCTGGCTAGACTGCAAACTCTCCTTCCAGACTCACATCAAACATCTCCAATCAAAAATCAAATCCAGAGTCGGCTTTCTATTCCGCAACAAAGCCTCCTTCACTCACGCTGCCAAGCTTACCCTAGTAAAACTGACTATCCTACCGATCCTCGACTTCGGCGATGTCATCTACAAAATGGCTTCCAACACTCTACTCAGCAAACTGGATGCAGTCTATCACAGTGCCATCCGTTTTGTCACTAAAGCACCTTATACCACCCACCACTGCGACTTGTATGCTCTAGTCGGCTGGCCCTCACTACATATTCGTCGCCAGACCCACTGGCTCCAGGTCATTTACAAGTCCATGCTAGGTAAAGCTCCGCCTTATCTCAGTTCACTGGTCACGATGGCAACACCCATCCGTAGCACGCGCTCCAGCAGGTGTATCTCACTGATCATCCCTAAAGCCAACACCTCATTTGGCCGCCTTTCGTTCCAGTACTCTGCTGCCTGTGACTGGAACGAATTGCAAAAATCGCTGAAGTTGGAGACTTTTATCTCCCTCACCAACTTCAAACATCAGCTATCCGAGCAGCTAACCGATCGCTGCAGCTGTACATAGTCTATAGGTAAATAGCTCACCCTTTTTCACCTACCTCATTCCCATACTGTTTTTATACTGTTTTTATTTATTTACTTTTCTGCTCTTTTGCACACCAATATCTCTACCTGTACATGCCCATCTGATCATTTATCACTCCAGTGTTAATCTGCAAAATTGTATTATTCGCCTACCTCCTCATGCCTTTTGCACACATTGTATATAGACTGCCCATTTTTTTCTACTGTGTTATTGACTTGCTAATTGTTTACTCCATGTGTAACTCTGTGTTGTCTGTTCACACTGCTATGCTTTATCTTGGCCAGGTCGCAGTTGCAAATGAGAACTTGTTCTCAACTAGCCTACCTGGTTAAATAAAGGTGAAATAAATAAAATAAAAAAATAAAATAGTGAATGACCTGCAGAGAGCTGGGACCAAAGTAACAAAGCCTACCATCAGCAAGGGCATTGAAGATGAAACGTGGCTGGGTCTTTCAGCATGACAATGATCCCAAACACACCGCCCGGGCAACGAAGGAGTGGCTTCGTAAGAAACATTTCAAGGTCCTGGAGTGGCCTAGCCAGTCTCCAGATCTCAATCCCATAGAAAATCTTTGGAGGGAGTTGAAAGTCTGTGTTTCCCAGCAACAGCCCCAAAACATCACTGCTCTAGAGGAGATCTGCCTGGAGGAATGGGCCAAAATACCAGCAACAGTGTGTGAAAACCTTGTGAAGACTTACAGAAAACGTTTGACCTCTGTCATTGCCAACAAAGGGTATATAACAAAGTATTGAGATAAACTTTTGTTATTCACCAAATACTTATTTTTCACCATAATTTTTTCTCGTTTTTTCTGTCATAGTTGAAGTGTACCTATGATTAAAATTATAGGCCTCTCTCATCTTTTTAAGTGGGAGAACTTGCACAATTGGTGGCTGACTAAATACTTTTTTGCCCCACTTTATATCTCACTGGTCACCCCCAAAGCCAATTCCTACTTTGGTCGCCTTAACTACCGGTTCTCTGCTGCCAATGACTGGAACGAATTGCAAAAATCACTGAAGCTGGACACTCATATCTCCCTCACTAACGTTAAGCATCAGCTGTCAGAGCAGCTCACAGATCATTGCACCTGTACATAGTCCATCTGTAAATAGCCCATTTTGCTCCTTTGCACCCCAGTATCTCTACTTGCACATTCATCTTCTGCACATCTCCAGTGTTTAACTGCTAAATTAAACTTCGCCACTATGGCCTATTTATTGTCTTAACTCCCTAATCTTACCTCATTTGCACACACTGTATATAGATTTTTAATATTGTGTTATTGACTGTACGTTTGTTTATTCCATGTACAACCCTGTGTTGTTGTTTGTGTCACACTGCTTTGCTTTATCTTGGCCAGGTCGCAGTTGTAAATGAGAACTTGTTCTCAACTGGCCAAACTGGTTAAATAAAGGTGAAATATATATATATTTTTAAAGAATGTAAAAAATAATACATAAAAAACTAAATACTGCAAAGTTTCCTAAGAGCTAGTCGCGAGGACGCCATCTCCGTTGTCACCAGGGACTATAGCGTGGAATTATCATACACTGTTGAACGTCCAATGAGATGTCTGGAATCCACTAAGATGTCTGGAATCCAATGAGATGTCTGGAATCCAATGAGATGTCAGGAATCACATAAGATATCTGGAATCCACACGGAAGAAATGTGTTTCCTTTTCTTTTTCATTGCCTTCTGTTTGACAGTTTATGTCTTGTCAGAGCCCAGTCAGTGGTGAGAATGTACAGTATTTGTTCCTGGATCCATTATGAACAAGACTTTGCCTTATTATGTGTGTGTGTGTGTGTGTGTGTGTGTGTGTGTGTGTGTGTGTGTGTGTGTGTGTGTGTGTGTGTGTGTGTGTGTGTGTGTGTGTGTGTGTGTGTGTGTGTGTGTGTGTGTGTGTGTGTGTGTGTGTGTGTGCGTGTGCGTGTGCGTGTGTGTGTGTGTGTGTGTGTGTGTGCGTGCATGCGTGCATCTGCGCTTTTTCCAAGGAGTGAATGAATTGGTCTGAAAGGACTGCCTGACTTTTTCAGATGGGTTGCTTTTAGAGTGATATCTCGACTCAATCATAGACAATACAATTTGTCCCTGTAAGTGTATGTATGGCTCTCTTTTGGGTTAGTTGGGCTACTGGCAAAACTGCCAGTTGTGTGTAGTTTTGCTTGCATTACATTATCAGTGTGAGTTACAGAATAATATAATTCTTGCCTCTGAGATTACCATTTGATTGCAGCCATTGTTCATATTCATGACTTCGCAAACAGTATTCGTTGAAGACTTCACAAGTTGCCATTGCACTCATGTTAACTCACATTTGTACCAATTTAGCTGCTTTTGGCAATGGAATACATGTATCAGTAAAATATGCAAATGTCTGTTTTACTTCATCTCCACTTTGTTCTCCTTAATTAGTCTCTATTAGCTCGTCCCAGTCTAGGAATTAGGCGCATCGTTAATGCTTCACAGACACATTCTTTATGCTGTATAAGCACATTATATTATGGCAAGCTTGGTGAGTTAGTTCAAACATGTTCTCACATGTATTTTTCATTATAATATCAATTATCATTTGGAGATTTTCCTGTGGCAATGGTCTATTTTGATTGAATGCTTCATTATTGAACTATCTATCTGAGAATGGAACTAGACACACCAGCTATACACAGAACGAAGTTCAGAAACCACATTCCACCGACAAACCCTTATTCCAGTGGTTATCAGTGTGTCAGGGGTGTCAATAATGACTCAATCTCATATATAGTTGATACACAGACCCCATTCACATCCAAGTTCCTGGGTCTTTAGTGTAGACCTACAGTATCTGTACATCCTCTGTGTTCACCCCAGGCACATTCGTTTCACAGAGGAACACCCCCCCCAATGTCAGAGGTCACTGACACCTTTTCTTCCACCAGACTCAGTAGACAATAGAGTCAGATTATAATCTTAATCTGACCAATAATATACCCTCCCACCCTCCACACACACAGCTCCCCCTGCAGTCGTCTGTTCATACTCCCATCCTGCTATTCTTTCAGCACCCGGGATGGTGTTGCAGATAAAGCAGAGAACAGAAGGGAAGGAGATTATATCTTGTGGATGCAGGCCAACAACTCACGTAAGCAGTAATGTGTACCCCCTCAGATAGGGAATGTAGTTCATGATTAAAACATACAGGTTAATGCCTTCACCATCACCACAACCAAATTAATTGGATGTAGTAAACAGATTGTGTTTAAGTCACTCAAATTTTGTTGTTGTTTTGTTGCCGAACTCCACTTTCTTCAGGGCTTTTCCCTGTCAAGGGAGATGTAAAGGCTTTCCTCCTCTTCCCCTGAAGAGGTGTAGCAAGGATCGGACCAAGATGCGGTATGGTAAGTGTCCATGGTTTTTCATATGAAAAACTCAACATGAACACAAATACCAAACAATAAACGTGAACAAAACCGAAACAGTACCGTGTGGCGAACAAACACAGACACGGAAACAAACACCCACAAACAAACAGTGAAACCCAGGCTACCTAAGTATGATTCTCAATCAGAAACAACGACACCTGCCTCTGATTGAGAACTATAATAGGTCGAAACATAGAAATCCCAAAATCATAGAAAAACAAACATAGACTGCCCACCCCTACTCACGCCCTGACCATACTAAATAACGACAAAACAAAGGAAATAAAGGTCAGAACGTGACAGGAGATGTCCAAATCATTGGTCCATTTCTCTTGGGAGGATAGAGTATCAACTACTTCTGTCCATTTTTTAAATACATTTTGGGAGTAATATTTCAGGTTTCTCGAACTCAGGTTCGAGAAATTGGCTTAGCTCTGAGATACTGTATGTTGTTGCTTTGGATCAAATTTCAATTTAGATTTAAGTAGCTGTTTAATCTGTAGGTATTGAAAACTTGAGAAGCTATTCAAATGAAACGTTTCCTTTAACTCCTTAAATGAAATGAACTGTCCTTGATCTAGTAACTGGTGATGTACATCATCCCTTTCTTCTTCCAAAGAGTAAACACGAACGGTTTCTCTTCAATTAGATAATCGGGATTCGACCAAATAGCAGAGTTCAATGAAGGAGCCAGTTTTGAGTTATTAACTTTGTGGGCTTTCGTCCATGCTTCCAGTGTATTTAAGATTCAAGATATGCCCTATATCTCTCAATCTGTAAAAAAAAGTGCCATTTTCCAATCCATTCACATTTAGTGGTTTTACACAGGAGTCTTCTAGATCAATCCAGGAAGGTGAGTTTACACTTGGACAATTGAGACATTTGATTATGTTATTCATTTGGAAGGTCAAATAATATTTTTTAAAGTCTGGTGCTGCAAGTCTGACTTTGGGCTTACCGTATTGTAATGTAGTAAGTATAATTCTGGCCTTTTTCTTTCTTCAATTAAAACTTGAGATATAATGGTTGAGGGTATCAAACCATTTCTGTGGGGGGGGGAATTGGACTCATTGAGAAAAGATTGTTTCTTTTCTGTAAAATATTCATTTGAATTGTATTGATAGAGGCAGTAAGGGTCAGACGAACAGAGTTCCATCTTTCGAGATCTTCACTCACTGATTGCAATAGTTGCGGGAAATTATATTCAAGCAATTCATCTAGCCTGTGTGGTACTTGTACTCCAATATATTTAATGCCTTGAGATGATCATCTGAAGGGGAACATTTTGGCTAGAGTTCCAATTAACTTGATTTATTGATCTCTGATTTGCCCCAGTTAATCATGTCCTGATATACTACCAAATGTGTTGATCGTCGATCGGGTTCTTGTATGAACATCAGAATATAATCAGCATAGAGAATTTTATGTTATGTTTGGGGACGCGGCCAAGAGTTCAAGAAACATGTTAAACAGAAGTGGAGACATTAGACAGCCTTGTCTGGTCCCTCTTAGTCATTTGAATGGTTTTGAGATTATATTATTGGTAATTACGGAGGCTTGTGGTGAGCTATAGAGAACTTGAAACCATTTACATATATATGCACTAAAACCAAATGTCTCAAGTGCCAAGTTCAGGAAGGTCAGATTGACTATGTCAACTATAGAACTATTGGTTTGGGAAGTGAGATGCATGATGTCAAAGAGGCGCCTGGTATCATCTGAAGAGTGTCAGCCTTTCATAAAATCTGTTTGATTAGAATGTATTCTTTAGTGAAGAACTGTTTCTAATATGTTGGCTATTGCTTTGTTAATTATTTTTAAAATATATGTTAGTCAAATAAATCAGACGATAGCTACTACACTCTGAAGTGTCTTTATTTTTTGAGTAGGAGAGTGATTAAGGCGATGTTCATAGTATGCGGAAGGTTACTGGAGCAAGACACGTGCATAACAATATAAAAACATATTGGGGAAATAAGGGACCGATTATTTAATAGAACTCAATAGGATATCTGTCCTGGCCAGGCGCTTTACCCGAAGCCAAAATTGCGGACTGAAATTCGTTGGGAGTTAGCGGAGTCTCAAAGGAGTTATGGTCCGGGGAGGAAATTGCTGGAAGTTGGAGAAAGAAACTTTTCATTTCGAGGGTCCACATCACTTCCTGGCATATATAGTTTGGAATACATAACTTTTCATATTTTCTTGATCGGTGAGTAGATTACCTACAACGTTTTCAACAACTTTTTAGGCAACTTTTTAACATATTAGCCAAGAACTTGCCGGACTTCAAATCAAATCAAAATCAAATTGTATTTGTCACATGCGCCAAATACAACAGGTGTAGTAAACCTTACAGTGAAATGCTTACTTATAAGCACAACAATGCAGTTTTATTAAAAAATAAGTGTTAAGAAAGTATTTAGTGAATAAACTGAAGTAAACAATAAATAAATACAAAGGAAAAAATATATAATAATTAAAAACTTCTCTAGGGTAGGGGGCAGCATTTGGAATTTTGGATGAAAAGCGTGCCCAAATTAAACTGCCTTCTACTCAGGCCCAGAATATATGCATATAATTGGTATATTTGGATAGAAAACATTCTAAAGTTTCCACACTGTTAAAATAGTGTCTGTGAGTATAACTAAACTGATTTGGCAGGCGAAAACCTGAGAAAAATCCATTCAGGAAGTAGGATTATTTATTTTTTTGTTTTCTATTCAATGCCATTACAGTATCCATTGACTTAGGACTCAAATTGCAGTTCCTATGCCTTCCACTAGACGTCAACAGTCTTTAGAAATTGTTTCAGTCTTGTATTCTGAAAAATGAGGTAGTAAGAGCATTCATGCGCGCGAACGAGAGAGAGTGCCTTTCTTGTTTACCTTTTATATTGATGACGTTATTGTCCGATTGAAATATTATTGATTATTTAGGCTAAAAATAACCTGAGGATTGAATATTAACATTGTTTGACATGTTTCTATAAACTTTACGGATACAATTTGGATGCCTTTTTGTATGCCTTTTGTGACTGCGTTTGAGCCTGTGGATTACTGAAGAAAACGCGTGAACAAAACTGAGTTTTTCGGATATAAAGAGAGACTTTATCGAACAAAAGGAACATTTATTGAATAAATGAATGTCTTCTGAGTGCAACCATATGAAGATCATCAAAGGTAAGTGATTAATTTTATCTCTATTTCTGACTTGTGTAACTCTTCTACTTGGCTGGTTACTGTTTGTAATGATTTGTCTGCTGGGCTATGTTCTCAAATAATTGTAAGGTATGCTTTTGCTGTAAAGCCATTTTGAAATCTGACACCGTGGTTGGATTCAAGTTAATCTTTAACCTCTTGCTCCTACCTGACACGCAGGCGTCCCATCTAGACATCTGGAAATGCAAATGCGCTACGCTAAATGCTAATAGTACTAGTTAAAACTCAAACGTTCATTAAAATACACATGCAGGGTATTGAATTAAAGCTACACTCGTTGTGAATCCAGGCAACAAGTCAGATTTTTTAAATGCTTTTCGGCGAAAGCATGAGAAGCTATTATCTGATAGCATGTAACACCCCAAAAGACCCGCAGGGGACGTAAACAAAATAATTAGCATAGTCGTCGCTACACAAACCGCACAAATAAAATATAAAACATTCATTACCTTTGACCATCTTCTTTGTTGGCACTCCTAGATGTCCCATAATCACTATTGGGTCTTTTTTTCGATTAAATCGGTCCATATATAGCCTAGATATCGATCTATGAAGACTGTGTGATAAACGGGAAAAAATAGCGTCTTATAACGTAATGTCATTTTTTTTAATTAAAAAAGTTGACGATAAACTTTCACAAAACACTTCGAAATACTTTTGTAATGCAACTTTAGGTATTAGTAAACGTTAATAAGCGATCAAATTGATCACGAGGCGAAGTATATTCTTTAGCTGTCCGTCTGGAAATAATGTCCGGGTAAATCTCAACCAAAATATCCGGTCAGAGGCTTGAACAAATGGCTTGTCTCTTCTTCGTTTGACCAAGAAACAAAGACTAGGCAAATGACAAGACTGTTGACATCGTGTGGAAGCTGTAGGTATTGCAACCTCAGCCCCATTTATTGTGGTTCACCTTTATCAATGGGTTGAAGTGGCGGATGGATATATATTTCCATTTTCAGTGATCAGATTTTCCTGCGCTTTTCGATGAAACGCACGTTCTGTTATAGTCACAGCCGTGATTTAACCAGTTTTATAAACGTCTGAGTGTTTTCTATCCACACATACTAATCATATGCATATACTATATTCCTGGCATGAGCAGCAGGGCGCTGAAATGTTGCGTGATTTTTAACAGAATGTTCGAAAAAGTAGGGGGTAGGAGTAACAGGTAAAATAGTTGTATCTTTTCTGAATTTTTATAATGAGTATTTCTGTATTTGAATTTGCCGCTCTGCAATCTCACTGGATGTTGGCCAGGTGGGACGCCAACGTCCCACATACCCTAGAGAGGTTAAAGAGCAACAATAAAATAACAGTAGAAGATGCTAAGAATCCTTTTGGACCTAGACTTTGCACTCCGGTACCGCTTGCCTTGCGGTAGCAGAGAGAACAGACTATGACTGGAGTCTTCTGCAATTTTTAGGGCCTTCCTCTAACACCACCTGGTGTAGAGGTCCTGCATGGCAGGAAGCTTGGCCCCTGTGACGTACTGGACCGTACGCCCAGTGGGCCCTACGCATTACCATCTGTAGTGCCTTGCGGTCGGAGGCCGAGCGGTTGTCATACCAGACGGTGACGCAACCAGTCAGGAGGCTTGATGGTGCAGCTGTAGAACTTTTTGAGGACCTGAGGACCCGTGCCAAATCATTTCAGTCTCCTGCAGGGGAATAGGCTTTGTCGTGCCCTCTTCATGATTGTCTTGGTGTGTTTGGAGCATGACAGTTCGTTGGTGATGTGGACACCAAGGAACTTGAAGCTCTCAGCCTGCTCCTCTATGGCTCCGTCAATGAGAGTGGGGGCTTGCTTGTCCCTCCTTTTCCTATAGTCCACGATCATCTCCTTTGTCTTGATCACATTGAGGGAGAGGTTGTTATCCTGACACCAAACTGCCAGGACTCTGACCTCCTCCCTATAGGCTGTCTCATCATTGTCGGTGATCAGGCCTACCCCTGTTGTGTCGTTGACAAACTTAATTTTTTATTTTTATTTATTTATTTCACCTTTATTTAACCAGGTAGGCTAGTTGAGAACAAGTTCTCATTTGCAACTGCGACCTGGCCAAGATAAAGCATAGCAGTGTGAACAGACAACACAGAGTTACACATGGAGTAAACAATTAGCAAGTCAATAACACAGTAGAAAAAAATGGGCAGTCTATATACAATGTGTGCAAAAGGCATGAGGAGGTAGGCGAATAATACAATTTTGCAGATTAACACTGGAGTGATAAATGATCAGATGGGCATGTACAGGTAGAGATATTGGTGTGCAAAAGAGCAGAAAAGTAAATAAATAAAAACAGTATAAAAACAGTATGGGAATGAGGTAGGTGAAAAAGGGTGAGCTATTTACCTATAGACTATGTACAACTGCAGCGATCGGTTAGTTGCTCGGATAGCTGATGTTTGAAGTTGGTGAGGGAGATAAAAGTCTCCAACTTCAAAGATTTTGCAATTCGTTCCAGTCACAGGCAGCAGAGTACTGGAACGAAAGGCGGCCAAATGAGGTGTTGGCTTTAGGGATGATCAGTGAGATACACCTGCTGGAGCGCGTGCTACGGATGGGTGTTGCCATCGTGACCAGTGAACTGAGATAAGGCGGAGCTTTACCTAGCATGGACTTGTAAATGACCTGGAGCCAGTGGGTCTGGCGACGAATATGTAGTGAGGGCCAGCCGACTAGAGCATACAGGTCGCAGTGGTGAGTGGTATAAGGTGCTTTAGTGACAAAACGGATGGCACCATTAATGATGGTGTTGGAGTTGTGCTTGGCCATACAGACATGGGTGAACAGGGAGTACAGAAGGGGACTGAGCACACACCCCTGATGGGCCCCTGTGTTGAGGATCAGTGTGGCAGATGTGTTGTTACCTTCCCTTACCATCTGGGGGCAGCACGTCAGGAAGTCCAGGATCCAGTTGCAGAGGGAGGTGTTTAGTCTCAGGGTCCTTAACGTAGTGATCAGCTTTGAGGGCACTATGATGTTGAACTCTGAGCTGTAGTCAATGAATAGCATTCTCATGTAAGTGTTCCTTTTGTCCAGGTGGGAAAGGGCAGTGTAGAGTACAATAGAGATTGCATCATCTGTGGATCTGTTGGGACGGTATGGAAATTGTGGTTCTAGGGTTTCTGGGTTGATGTGAGCCATGACCAGCCTTTGAAAGCACTTCATTACTTCAAACGTGAATGCTACGGGTCGATAGTCATTTAGGCAGGTAACCTTGGTGTTCTTGGGCACAGGGACTATGGTGGTCTCATCAAAGCACTTATTGATGAAGCCAGTGATGTGGTGTGCTCCTCAATGCCATCGGAAGAATCCTGGAACCTATTCCAGTCTGTGCTAGCAAAACAGTCCTACAGCTTAGCTTCTCCGTCTTCTAACCACTTACTTATAGAGCGAGTCACTGGTACTTCCTACTTTAGTTTTTGCTTGTAAGCAGGAATCAGGAGGATAGAGTTATGGTCAGATTCGCCAAATGGATGGCGAGGGAGAACTTTGTACACATCTCTGTGTGGAGTAAAGGTGGTCTAAAAAAATCCTCTGGTTGCACATGTAACATACTGGTAGAAATGAGCTAAAACTGGTTTAAATTTCCATGCAATAAAGTCCCCAGCCACTACAAGCGCCGCCTCTGGATCAACATTGTCTTGTTTATGGCCTTATTCAGGTCATTGAGTGCGTTCTTAATGTCATCATCGGTTTGTGGTAATAGATAGCTGCGAAAAATATAGATGAAAACTCTCTTGGTAAATGGTGTGGCCTTACAGCCCTTGTCTTACTGGAGGCAGCTGTTCTGTGGATGCAAAGAGGTTATCAAGCTCCTTGACATTTTCTCAAATTCTACTTCATTGTCTTGCCGATGCACAAAAAACCCAGCCAGCTGTATGTTATTCATGTCGTCATTCAGCCATAAGATTGAAATATAAGTTATTACAGTTTTAAAGTGTCCCGTTGGGAGTCTTGATGGGAGCTCATCCAGTTTATTATTCAATGATTGAACGTTGGCTAACAGGACTGATGCTAGAGGCGGGTAACCCACTCGCCGTCCAATTCTTACAAGGCCCCCTGACCTACGACCCCTATATCGCAGTCTCGTCTTCATGCGAATGACGGGGATATGGACCGTGTCCTGTGTCTGAAGTAAATCCTTCACTTCTGACTCATTAATAAAGAACAAATCTTTGTCCAGTACGAGGTGATTAATCGCTGTTCTGATATCCAGAAGCTCTTTTCGGTTATAAGAGAGAATGACAGAAACATTATGTACAAAATAAGTTGCAAATAATGTGAGTAAACACACACAATAGCACAATTGGTTAGGAGCCCGTAAAACGGCAGCCATCTCCTCCGGCGCCATTATAATCCAATGATCCCTAAGTTATCCCCGAGTTCATGGTTCGCTCCGCTCTCTCCACTGGCTTCCAGTTGAAGCTCGCATCCGCTACAAGACCATGGTGCTTGCCTACGGAGCTGTGAGGGGAACGGCACCTCAGTACCTCCAGGCTCTGATCAGGCCCTACACCCAAACAAGGGCACTGCGTTCATCCACCTCTGGCCTGCTCGCCTCCCTACCACTGAGGAAGTACAGTTCCCGCTCAGCCCAGTCAAAACTGTTCGCTGCTCTGGCCCCCCCAATGGTGGAACAAACTCCCTCACGACGCCAGGACAGCGGAGTCAATCACCACCTTCCGGAGACACCTGAAACCCCACCTCTTTAAGGAATACCTAGGATAGGATAAAGTAATCCTTCTCACCCCCCCCTTAAAAGATTTAGATGCACTATTGTAAAGTGGCTGTTCCACTGGATGTCATAAGGTGAATGCACCAATTTGTAAGTCGCTCTGGATAAGAGCGTCTGCTAAATGACTTAAATGTAAATGTAAATGTAATGGTTATTTTTTCGCCTTCTCATAACTAAAGCCTCTGTTTCTGCCGAAATAAGTCCATTAAGTTCGAGTCTGGTCTGTAATAGTCGCTTATGAATATCATTGGGGCCTCCCAAGTGGCCTCCCATCGGGGCCTCCCAAGTAGTCTAAGGCATTGCAGTGCTAGCTGTGCCACTAGAGTCCAGGCTCTGTCGCAGACGGCCCCGACTGGGAGACCCATGGGGTAGCGCACAATTTTGTTGGCCCAGCGTTGTCCTTGGTTAGGGGAGGACTTGGCCGGCAGGGATGTCCTTGTCCCATCGCGCACTAGCGACTCCTGTGGCGGGCCGGGTGCAATGCACGCTGACACGGTTGCCAGGTGTACTGTGTTTCCTCCAACACATTGGTTTGGCTGGCTTCCGGGTTAAGTGGGCATTGTGTCAAGAAGCAGTGCGTCTTGGTTGGGTTGTGTTTCGGAGGACGCACGGCTCTCTACCTTTGCCTCTCCCAAGTCCGTACGGGAGTTGCAGCGATGAGACAAGACTGCAACTTCCAATTGGATACCACGAAATTGGGGAGAAAAAGGGGTAAATATATATTTTTTAAAAACGATACAAAAAAGAATATCATCAGATTAAGTGGATGCAGAGGTTAACAACCTCCTTGACATTTTTCTCAAATTCTACTTCATTGCTGAGCAGAATGAGATAATTTTACATCTAAGTACAACTTTTGCAGTTTCCCAGAGTAGCATATTCAGATGTGCTATGAAGCTCAATTAATTAGTTCCATTCTTTATTAAAATACATATCGAATTTGGGATCTGTTAGAAGCGAGATATTAGATTTCCATACTGAAGGATGAAGTTGTCTGGAGTTTATGGTTAAGACAAGGCTGATCAATGCGTGATCGGAGGTGCTGATGGAATGAATCTTTACCCAAATGTGTTTTAGCACTGGCTAAACCCATTGGTTTCTGGACCAATTAGACGGCCATGAATGTGTTCGCATTCGGTGAAGGGTTGGGCAGGTACTCAGATCCAGATTCATTGTCTGTGGGTGTGGCGGAGCATTTGGCCAGAGCAAGGAGTGGAGGTAGCCAGGCAAAAATGTTACTTTGCAGCTGGCCTATCTAAGGAGAAATCACTCAGTTCTGCCTCCAGGACAAGACTTGTGACAATAAATGTCAACCTGAATGTGAACACAGCAGAAAAGAGGAGATGAAATACTCTTTACCCATAATGAAATTTACCACAGAACGTACCATTATACACACATGATCAATTAACTTAATAAAGGGTTCGGGATAAACATATTCAGGCAAAAAACATACATATTACCATAGAACACATTTTAATAAAGGTGCTTAAATCATGCCTTAAATCACATATTTAAATATTTAGCAATGATCCTCCCCGCAGGACAATTATCAGGTTGGTATGAACCACAATACAACTTAAGCCATTTGTTCTTTGTCAGGAGGGCTGGCTGTGTAAGTGTACAGACAATGTTCTGTTGCTTTAGTTGTGTGAGTCACTCTCCAGTTTTTACAATGCTTGAGCGTTTTGCCCTTGTAGCCGTTAGGTTGCTATACAGACCTGATCACGGTACTCTGTCTGCTGTCCAACTGTGTTCTCCAAAACCCAACTAGGCTGCAGGGTATGTTATTCTTAACAACTTGTGTTTGTCTTTTTCTCCACAACCCCCCCCCACACACACACATCCTTCCCCCATTCACACACACACACACACACACACACACACACACACACACACACACACACACACACACACACACACACACACACACACACACACACACACACACACACACACACACACACACACACACACACACACACACACTTACCCTCTAATAGGAAGGGCAAATGTGTCTGTTTGCAGAGGGCCCTGACTGCTTCATTATCGCAGCCTCTCACTTGAGCAGCACACAGATATTTTGGATTTGATCCAGGCCTTAATCTTACAAACCCAATCTCCCTGCATGATTGAGTAGGGCAAGCCTTATCGCCACCAGTCAATATCATATACCCGCTGGTGGTAAGTGATTGCCATTTTCTCATGTAGATGCTTGTCAGATTGAACAAGGGCCAGGTTATTGATTATGTGATAACACTGTAGGTGATTGAACAGACTGGCTGTATGAGTAGGGCTGGGTTGTGGTGGTGGTTCCAGCGGCAGGAGTCCTTGGAGAAGGTCTCTCCAGCAGGTCATTGCGCTGTGACAACAAAGACTGCGTCCAAAATGAAGCTATTCCCTATAAAGTGCACTACTTTTGACCAGAGCCCATAGAGAATAGGGTTCCATTTGGGACGAAATGAAAGTCAACAGGGGTGTAATCTCTGTTGTCCTTAATGGGTGTGATCATGATGGTTTACCACTGCCACCCTCTATATAATCCCCTGTAGAGGCCTCTACACGAAGGGCTGTGAAATGACAGTGGTGGCAGTTCCCCAGCTGAGAGATGCTATTCAACATGCCTCTCAGCAAAAATAATGGCTGCTTGTCTGAAGGGGGACCATTACTGTTGTCACTTGGTAGGACACATAAACACACACACACACTACTTCTGTCCTTTGAAAATAAAAAAGGTCCCTTGCATCACAGAATATGATTTCTGTAGCCTGATTTATAATGAGTGCACAAACTATTCGGAGCACCTGCTCTTTCCATGACATGACAGACCAGGTGAATCCAGGTGAAACCTATAGTCCCTTATTGATGAGGTGACAGTTTAAGGAAGGATTTTTATGCCTTGAGACAATTGAGATATAGATTGTGTGTGTATGCCATTCAGAGGGTGAATGGGCAAGACAAAATATTTAAGTGCCTTTGAACGGGGTTTGATAATAGGTGCTGGCTTGTGTCAAGAACTGCAACGCTGCTCGGTTTTTCACGCTCAACAGTTTCCCCTGTGTATCAAAAATGGTCCACCACCTAATGGACATCCAGCCAACTTGATAAAACTGTGGGAAGCATTGGAGTCAACATCCCTGTGGAACGCTTTCGACATCTTGTTATGGGGGGTGCACCCATGACCAGCTCAATATTAAGAAGGTGCAACTCAATATTAGGAAGGTGTCCTCAATGTTTTGTATATTCATTGTATATTTTTCCAGTTCTGTCATACATGGTTGTGGATCAAGTTGCTGTAAATTAAGTCGGTACTTCCTTTTTTGGTGAATCAAACAATGGCTATTACAATCAGCACATCTAATGATGTTGCTATTTTACGTCCATAAGGAACATGACATTCTAAATTACTCTTAGTATCCATACTTGAAGGTGAAATTGATTGATTTCCTGTCCTACAGCCTCAGCACTATCCACTTCGAAGCTCCGGATTTTTCCTCCTTCCTCCAACCTCCATTATTTGTGGCTCATAAAGCACTTGCCCTGAAGCCTCTTCCTTTTGTTTTACCACCAGTCTATTACCTGCTTCCTCAAATATTACCACATGAAGAGAGGGGAGAGAAGAGAGAGGTGAGGGAGGGAGGAGAGAGAGAAAAGAGGGAGAGAGAAGAGCGAGAGGAGAGGGAGAGAAGCGAGAGAGAGACAAGGGGGAGAGAGACAAGGGAGAGAGATGAGGGAGAGATAAGAGAGAGAGAGAGAGAGAGGAGAGAGAAGACAGAAGACAACCGAGCAGGGTTAATAGAAGGTCACCTGGGTAAATGAGTGTACAGCGCAAGACCCAACCCAGAATGGAGAGTTAAAAGAAGGACGGAAATCAATGGAACAAACAGGGTGAAGGTGGGACCATTAACTATTAATGAGGCCACATTTTGGCTGATGGGGGAAAGACAGAAGGAAAGGTCAGCCATTCGCAGGCAGGGGAGCTGAGAATGGTGTGCTACACTGATGTGGATGAGATGAGGAGAATTTGCTAGACAGCCTACAGGCACGTGGGTGTATAGCATTAAGAAATTATGCCGTGCTGTACAGACAGACGGGTACATGTAGGCAACAAGGGCGGCATCCCATTTCTGACTATAGGCCCTGGTCAAAAGTAGTTCACTATAAAGGGAGTAGGGTGCCATTTGAGATGCAAACCAAGGACATGTGTATCAGTGGGATGTATGTTGTGGGCCATAAGAATGAAGAGGTCTCGCTTCTTGAAGGGGGCTTCAAAATGAGGAAGTTTGCACTTGACATTAATGAAGTTATAGGCCTACAATAAAGGAAAGGACTGGTTGTTCCAATGTCAGTCCATTTGAAAAACATTACAAAAAACATGAAAGCAATTGGAGGGTTCAGAAACAAGTGTATTTTCTTTATTGATTCAGTAAAAGAGATTCTTGGAAATATGAATTTTATTAAATACAAAATCAAAACAGAATAAACAAATCTATCTGTGACCCCTGCACTTACTCTCATCGAGTCATGATTGTTGGGAGGCAGAAAATGTTTACGGGAGATAAGCACATTTTTTATAGATTCTTAAAATGATCTTAGGGAACTGTAGCGTATTAACATTACTTGTGTAACTATCAAATCCTATTATTGCTGGTGAAATTAAAAGGAGTAAAATATATGAAAAGGACCAGGATGTCAGCAAACGCTGTGGTAAAATTAAAAGCTGAATATTTTTTTTTTTTTTTTTTTGTCACCCTTATTTAACCAGGTAGGCTAGTTGAGAACAAGTCAATAATACAGTAGAACAAAAGAAAACAAAAACTATATATACAGTGAGTGCAAATGAGGTAAGTTAAGGAAATAAATAGGCCATGGTGGCGAAGTAATTACAATATAACAATTAAACACTGGAATGGTAGATCGGCAGAAGATGAATGTGCAGGTAGAGATACTGGGGTGCAAAGGAGCAAAATAAATAAATAGATACCAGTATGGGAATGAGGTAGGTAGATCGATGGGCTGTTTACAGATAGGCTAAGTACAGGTGCAGTGATTTGTAAACTGCTCTGACAGCTGGTGCTTAAAGCTAGTGAGGGAGACGTGAGTCTCCAGCTTCAGAGATTTTTGCAATTCGTTCCAGTCATGGGCAGCAGAGAACTGTAAGGAAAGACGACCAAAGGAGGAATTGGATTTGGGGGTGACCAGTGAGATATACCTGCTGGAGCGCGTGCTACGAGTGGGTGCTGCTATGGTGACCAGTGAGCTGAGATAAGGCGTGGCATTACCTAGCAGAGACTTGTAGATACTCGTCGCCAAACCCACTGGCTACAGGTTATGAAGCAAGGGCCAACCAACGAAAGCGTACAGGTCGCAATGGTGAGTAGTGTATGGGGCATTGGTGACAAAACGGATGGCACTGTGATAGACTGCATCCAGTTTGTTGAGTAGAGTGTTGGGGGCTATTTTATAGATGACATCACTGAAGTCGAGGATCGGTAGGATGGTCAGTTTTACAAAGGTATGTTTGGCAGCATGAGTGAAGGATGCTTTGTTGCGATATAGGAAGCCAATTCTAGATTTAATTTTGGATTGGAGATGCTTAATGTGAGTCTGGAAGGAGAATTTACAGTCTAACCAGACACCCAGGTATTTGTAGTTGTCCACGTATTCTATGTCAGAGCTGTCCAGAGTACTGATGCTGAACGGGCAAGCAGGTGCGGGCAGCGATCGATTGAAAAGCATGCATTTAGTTTTACTTGCGTTTAAGAGGAGTTGGAGGCCACGGAAGGAGAGTTGCATTGAAGCTCGTCTGGAGGTTAGTTAACACAGTGTCCAAGGAGGGTCCAGAAGTATACAGAATGGTGTCATCTGCGTGGAGTTGGATCAGAGAATCACCAGCAGCAAGAGCAACATCATTGATGTATACAGAAAAGAGAGTCGGCCCGAGAATTGAACCCTGTGGCACACCCATAGAGACTGTCAGAGGTCCAGACAACAGGCCCTCCGATTTGACACACTGAACTCTATCAGAGAAGTAGTTGGCTGTCGAGTCTGCCAATAAGAATGTTGTGATTGACAGAGTCGAAAGCCTTGGCCAGGTCGATGAATACGGCTGCACAGTAATGTCTCTTATCGATGGCAGCTATGATGTCATTTAGAACCTTGAGCGTGGCTGAGGTGCACCCATGACCAGCTCTGAAACCAGATTGCATAGCGGAGAAGGTATGGTGGGATTCAAAATGGTCAGTAATCTGTTTGTTAACTTGCCGCAGGCCTCTCTGATTTATGAAAAAGGGTTATCGTCTCATTGGTGAGGAGTTAAAGGACTTGGGCGGAATAGATCTCTGTTGTCGGCCTGTCGGCCTGTTGAATGGGAAAGCCTTTAAAAACATATTATCCTGAACAAAGGAGTTTCCTAAGGGCACATCCCCTACATGTGGGTGGTCCGGGGACTCGGGGATCAGTGATATTACAAACGACTATGTGAGTGTAATGTATAGGAACAAGCCTGTAATTCCCACCCTTATATTCAATAAACCACTTCTGTTGAATTGAATGAGATGTTAAATTGCCCACTATCAATATAAGGCCCCTTGGTAAAAGTCATTTCAGACCTCTGAATTGGATTGTTCCACCATTCACTTCAGGCCACGTTAATAGTCATTATGAATGCAAAGATAACCACTGACCATGACCTAAAAGGTGTTTAATACCGCTAGAGTCCCTGGCAGGTAATTCAGAACTAGCCATGTGAGAGAAAGTCCATCGTTGGATGATCTGCCTCGATTTTACAGGGAGGGACTATCATTATTTTGTGCCATAATAGCAAAATGTAAGAGTGAAGTTAGCATTGATAAGACATTGGCTGCAGCATATATTGTTTAAGATTTGTAAGGCCACATGTCTGGACTTATATATATGCCACCACCTAATTCTATTACTGCGTGACTGCTGCAGCTCCAACAGTGTCAGTGTATCTTCCAGTTTTCACTATAATTTCCCCAAAGCACTGTCCTCTGTCCATATCGCTCCAGACAAGAGAAAATGACCTTTCATTACTAATTCAAACCACTCTACTCATCTCCCCTAAACACGGTCATAATGACAGTAAAACACTGTAATCAACAGCATTGGAGAGGAAGACCGATGACAATTTTCACCATAGATAATGGCCGAATTAAATCGGGGAGGCTGACAAATGAGTGGTACCAACGCACGCAGGCTGGCGAGATAAGAAAGAAGCAAATGTATTAGATGAAATGAATGAATTGTTTGTGAGGCAGTCATTTTGAGAAGGACAGTAATTTCTCCATCTCTTGTAGCAAACATCATAAACATTATCTTAAAAGGAAAGGAAATGGAAATGAAATGACCTTCCTCTCAGTGATGATTACTCAGGAATGATATGGAGAAGAGAAGTGTGATTATTACTCAGGAATGATATGGAGAAGAGAAGTGTGATTATTACTCAGGAATGATATGGAGAAGAGAAGTGTGATGATTACTCAGGAATGATATGGAGAAGGGAAGTGTGATTATTACTCAGGAATGATATGGAGAAGAGAAGTGTGATTATTACTCAGGAATTATATGGAGAAGAGAAGTGTGATTATTACTCAGGAATGATATGGAGAAGAGAAGTGTGATTATTACTCAGGAATGATATGGAGGAGAGATGTGTGATGATTACTCAGGAATGATATGGAGAAGAGAAGTGTGATGATTACTCAGGAATGATATGGAGAAGAGAAGTGTGATTATTACTCAGGAATGATATGGAGAAGAGAAGTGTGATGATTACTCAGGAATGATATGGAGAAGAGAAGTGTGATGATTACTCAGGAATGATATGGAGAAGAGAAGTGTGATGATTACTCAGGAATGATATGGAGAAGAGAAGTGTGATGATTACTCAGGAATGATATGGAGAAGAGAAGTGTGATGATTACTCAGGAATGATATGGAGAAGAGAAGTGTGATGATTACTCAGGAATTATATGGAGAAGAGAAGTGTGATGATTACTCGGGAATGATATGGAGAAGAGAAGTGTGATGATTACTCAGGAATGATATGGAGAAGAGAAGTGTGATGATTACTCAGGAATGATATGGAGAAGAGAAGTGTGATGATTACTCAGGAATGATATGGAGAAGAGATGTGTGATGATTACTCAGGAATGATATGGAGAAGAGAAGTGTGATTATTACTCAGGAATGATATGCAGAAGAGAAGTGTGATTGTTACTCAGGAACAATATGTAGAAGAGAGGTGTGATGATTACTCAGGAACGATATGGAGAAGAGAGGTGTGATGATTCCTCAGGAATGATATGGAGAAGAGAAGTGTGATGATTATGGTGCTTCTTATTTATGGGACACTTTGTATTAGTTGAAAACAATACTGAAATGAAGCACACCAAGGAGAATCACATGAAAGTTAGTCCCCCTATATTTATTTCATTGAGACTCCACAGTTGTCATGAAGACTGTCTTTGTCTGTCTTGGTCAAGGTGGACTTGATAACCTACAGTAATTTGTTATCCACCATTCAACATCAAGCTGACATCATCTATCTTTATTTGCTTTGAATTATAATCAATTAATTTCATTAAAACGTTTGGGGGTAACGTATACATTATCTAAGGGTCTAGTGCATGTGTATAAATCACCTTCGCAATTGCACTTTCTAGAACTGACTGTACCTCCAAAAATCCAATATTATCATTTTAGATACCAGGTCTATATTTCTCTAAATTATCTCCATGTCTTTGAAGATGTGTGCATCATGCGATAAAGTATGGCTGAGCTGACATCGCGGCACGATTGGCCTAACAGCAATTAAAACCAGCCTCCTCCTTACCACAGTTAAAACCAGCCTCCTCCTGACCAAAGTTAAAACCAGCCTCCTCCTGACCACAGTTAAAACCAGCCTCCTCCTGACCACAGTTAAAACCAGCCTCCTCCTGACCACAGTTAAAACCAGCGTCCTCCTGACCACAGTCAAAACCAGCCTCCTCCTGACCAAAGTCAAAACCAGCCTCCTCCTGACCACAGTTACGACCATCTTCCTCCCGACTACACTTTAAAAGCAGCATGTCTCTCTCTTCTCTCCGCCCCCTCTTTTACCCAGCTGATGTGGGTCAGTCAGGGGAAGTTTGAGAGGAAGGAGGGAGGGAGAGAGAGAGAGACAGAGAGAGAGAGAGAGAGAGAGAGAGAGAGAGAGAGAGAGAGAGAGAGAGAGAGAGATGGTAGGCTTCGAGGGGACCCCTATGGTAGGTACACCTATAGCTCATCTCTTGGCGGCAGTAGTACTGTAGACTACTTTATCACTGACCTCAACCCAGAGTCTCTCAGAGCGTTCACAGTCAGCCCACTGACACCCCTATCAGATTACAGCAAAATCACAGTCTACTTGAACAGAGAAATAGTCAATCATGAGGCATAAAAGCCAAAGTGACTGCTATAAATGGAAGGAATGTAGTGTGGAAACCTACCAAAAAAACAATTAGGCAACAACAAATTCAATCCCTTTAAGGCAACTTCCTGGACAAAACATTCCACTGTAATAGTGAAGGTGTAAACCTGGCAGTAGAAAATCTTAACAGTATATTTGACCTCTCAGCTTCCCTATCAAATCTAAAAATGTCAAGCAGAAAACCGAAGAAAATGAACAACAATGACAAATGTTTTGATGAAGAATGCAAAAAAACCTAAGAAAGAAATTGAGAAACCTGTCCAACCAAAAACATAGAGACCCAGAAAACCTGAGTCTACGCCTTCACTATAGTGAATCACTAAATACACCATGGAAAAAGAAGGAACAGCACGTCAGAAATCAGCTCAATGTAATTGAAGAATCCATAGACTCTAACCACTTCTGGGAAAATTGGTAAACACTAAACAAACAACAACACAAATAATTATCTATCGAAAATGGAGATGTATGGGTAAACCACTTCTCCAATCTTTTTGGCTCTATAACAAAGAACAAACAGCAAAAACATATACATGATCAAATACAAATCTTATTTGGAACCAAGGACTGATCACCACAATCCACAAAAGTGGAGACAAATTTGACACCAATAAGCGTCAACAGCAACCTTGGGAAAATCCTCTGCATTATCATTAACAGCAGACTTGTACATTTCTTCAGTGAAAACGATGTACTGAGCAAATGTCAAACTGTCTTTTTACCAAATGATTGTACAACAGACCATGTATTCACACTGCACACCCTAATTGACCCCAAAAAAACGAGACAAAGGCAAAGTCTTCTAATGCTTTGTTGATTTCAAAAAAGCCTTTGACTCAATTTGGCATGACGTTCTGCTATACAAATTGATGGAAAGTGGTGTTGGGGGAAAAACATATGACATTATAAAATCCATGTACACAAACAACAAGTGTGCAGTTAAAAATAGGCAAAAAATACACATTTCTTCCCACAGGGCCGTGGGGTGAGACTGGAAGGCAGATTAAGCCCCACCCTCTTCAACATATATATCAACAAATTGGTGAGGGCATTAGAACAGTCTGCAGCACCCGGCTTCACCCTCCTAGAATCTGAAGACAAATGTTCAAATGTTAGCTGATGATCTGGTACTCCTGTCACAAACCAAGGAGGGCATACAGCAGCACCTAGATCTTCTGCACAGATTCTGCCAGACCTGGGCCCTGACAGTAAATATCAGTAAGACCAAAAGAATGGTGTACCAAAAAAAGGCCAGTCGCAAGGACCACACATGCAAATTCCGTCTAGACACTGTTGCCCTAGAACACACAAAATACTATACATACCTTGGCCTAAACATCAGCACCACAGGTAACTTCCACAAAGCTGTGAATGATCTGAGAGACAAGGTAATAAGGGCATTCTATGCCATCAAAAGGAACATAAAATTCTACATACCAATTAGAATCTGGCTAAAAATACTTGAATCAGTTATAGAACCCATTGCCCTTTATGGTAGTGAGGTCTGGGGTCTGCTCGCCAACCAAGAATTCACAAAATGGGACAAACACCATATTGAGACTCAACATACAGAATTCTGCAAAAATATCCTCAGTGTAAAATGTAAAACACCAAATAATGCATGCAGAGCAGAATTAGGCCGATACCCGCTAATTATCAAAATCCAGAAAAGACAAGTTAAATTCTACAACCACATAAAAGGAAGCGGTTCGCAAACCTTCCATAACAAAGCCATCACCTACAGAGAGATGAACCTGGAGAAGAGTCCCCTAAGCAAGATGGTCCTTGGGCTCTGTTCACAAACACAAACAGACCCCACAGAGCCCCAGGACAGCAAAACAATTAGACCCAACCAAGATCATGAGAAAACAAAAAGATAATTACTCAATTAACAAAAAAACATAGCAAACTAGAATGCTATTTGTCCCTAAACAGTGAGTACACAGTGGCAGAATACCTGACCACTGTGACTGGCCCAAACTTAAGGAAAGCTTTGACTATGTACAGACTCAGTGAGCATAACCTTGCTATTGAGAAAGGCCACTGGAGGCAGACCTGGCTCTCAAGAGAAGACAGGCTATGTGCACACTGCCCACAAAATGAGTTGGAAACAGAGCTGCATTTCCTAAACTCTTGCCAAATGTATGACCATATTAGAGACACATGTTTTTGATTTTGATAAACTCCCATATCTACTGGGTGAAATACCACATTGTGCCATCAAAGCAGCAAGATGTGTGTTGCCGCAAGAAAAGGGCAACCAGTGAAGAACGAACACCATTGTAAATACAACCCATATTTATGTTTATTTATTTTCCCTTTTGTACTTAAAACCATTTGCACATCGTTACAACACTGTACAGTCGTGGCCAAAAGTTTTGAGAATGACACAAATATTAATTTTCACAAATTTTGCTGCTTCAGTGTCTTTAGATATTTATGTCAGATGTTACTATGGAATATTGAAGTATAATTACAAGCATTTCATAAGTGTCAAAGGCTTTTATTGACAATTACATGAAGTTGGTATTTTCAAGACCTCTGCAATCCACCCTCGCATGCTGTCAATTAACTTCTGAGCCACATCCTGACTGATGGCAGCCCATTCTTGCATAATCAATGCTTGGAGTTTGTCAGAATTTGTGGGGTTTTGTTTGCCTCTTGAGGATTGACCACAAGTTCTCAATGGGATTAAGGTCTGGTGAGTTTCCTGGCCATGGAGCCAAAATATTGATGTTTTGTTCCCCAGGCCACTTAGTTATCACTTTTGCCTTATGGCAAGGTGCTCCATCATGCTGTAAAATGCATTGTTTGTCACGAAACTGTTCCTGGATGGTTGGGAGAAGTTGCTCTCGGAGGATGTGTTGGTATCATTCTTTATTCATGGCTGTGTTCTCAGGGAAAATTGTGAGTGAGCCCACTCCCTTGGCTGAGAAGCAACCCCACACATGAATGGTCTCAAGATTCTTAACTGTTGACATGACACAAGACTGATGGTAGCGCTCACCTTGTCTTCTTCGGACAAGCTTTTTTCCGGATGCCCCAAACAATCAGAAAGGGGATTCACCAGGGGAAATGACTTTACCCCAGTCCTCAGCAGTCCAATCCCTGTACCTTTTGCAGGATATCAGTCTGTCCTTTATATTTTTCCTGGAAAGAAGCGGCTTCTTTGCTGCCCTTCTTGACACCAGGCCATCCCCCAAAAGTCTTCGCACTAACACCTGCCTGCTGCCATTCCTGAGCAAGCTCTGTACTGGTGGTGCCCCGATCCCACAGCTGAATCAACTTTAGGAGACGGTCCTGCCATTTGCTGGACTTTCTTGGGCGCCCTGAAGCCTTCTTCACAACAATTGAACCTCTCTCCTTGAAGTTCTTGATGAGCCGATAAATGGTTGACTTAGGTGCAATCTTACTGGCAGCAATATCCTTGCCTGTGAAACCCTTTTTGTGCAAAGCAATGATGATGGCACGTGTTTCCTTGCAGGTAACTATGGTCGACAGAGGAAGAACAATGATTCCAAGCACCACCCTCATTTTGAAGCTTCCAGTCTGTTATTCAAACTCAATCAGCATGACAGAGTGATCTCCAGCCTTGTCCTCATCAACACTGACACCTATGTTAACGAGAGAATCACTGACATGATGTCAGCTGGTCCTTTTGTGGCAGGGCTGAAATGCAGTGGAAATGTTTTTTCAGTTAATTCAGTTCATTTGCATGGCAAAGAAGGACTATTAATTGCAATTCATCATTCTGGAGTATATGCAAATTACCATCATACAAACTGAGGCAGCAGACTTTATGAAAATTAATATTTATATAATTCTCAAAACTTTTGGCCATGACTGTATATATACATAATACGACATCTGTAATGTCATTATTCTTTTGGAACTTCTGTGAGTGTAATGTTTACTGTTAATTTGTATTGTTTATTTCACTTTTGTATATTATCTACTTCACTTGCTTCGGCAATGTTAACATATGTTTGCCATGCCAATAAAGCCTCTTGAATTTAATTGAAGAGAGAGAGAGAGAGAGAGAGAGAGAGAGAGAGAGAGAGAGAGAGAGAGAGAGAGAGAGAGAGAGAGAGAAGAAGAGAGAAGAGAGAGAGAGAGAGAGAGAGAGAGAGAGAGAGAGAGAGAAGAGAGAGAGAGAGAGAGAGAGAGAGAGAGAGAGAGCAAACGAGAGAGAGAGGGTGAGCGAATGAGAGAGAGAGAGAGAGAGAGAGAGAGAGAGAGAACCAATGTCCAGGTCAGCTTCCTCCCAGTATGGGTGAACCATTAGCAGCAGCTGTCTGAGACATCTGTCTGCTCCCATTACCATCACAGCTGGATGACTCGGAGTGTGTGTATGTGTGACACACCCGGGTCCCTCTGTCTGAACGATGCATCTCCACTGCCTGCATCTCTTCTCTGAACAGCAGCTGAGCAGAACAGGCCTCCTCCCAGCAGGTTCAAACCCAGGTTACAGTGGTGTAGTGCTGCTGCTAGTCACTATCTGGACCCGCCAAGGGAGAGCGAAGAGGAATGATAAAAATAGCAAATGGATTCGACATTATGTTGAATGGTGGTACATTTTGCAAGGCAACTGGGAATCCAATTGCCTTATGAATGATTTGTTAGAGCTCAATTATTAAGGAGTCTTCTGGAGAGATCCTATGAGCTGTTCTGCTTAGTTCAGACACCAGAAGGCTACTTGTGCATGTAGTAACTGCATAGATGTTTCCCCTGGCAGGGCTCCAGTGACTATGAGATCTGTTAATCGGATGCCTCCCAACTACTGGCGCTCACAATCAGGGATTTCATCAGGACCATACAGGCTGATTAATTAATTATTGAAAGCTAATTCTTGCAATCACTTTGCATTAGGATCTGTTTTTGAATTATGATCATTATAATCATGCTAGGCTTTTAACATATAGTTACTTAATGGCGTTACATCATGTCAGGTCTTTGTCACGTGTCCAATGTACTGCAGTTTGTACCCACTCAACACCTCAAAGCCTTTTATCAATACATGAGTTAATTATTATTTGTCTTTAGTCTATTTGTCTTTACTTTCACTATACCAAAATGAGCCTGTATTATTTAGATAAAGAGCTGATAAACTGGAAACACAGTAAAGCCTGAGTAGATCTTCTTCAGCTGTTTAGGAACAGACTAAAGTGGAGGACAAGAGAGAGGCTACATCTCAAATGGAACCTTATTTTCTGTATAGTGCACTGCTTTTGACCAAAGCCCTATGAGGCTTCTGGTAAAAAAAATAATAATAATAGTGCACTACTTAGGGAAGAGGGTGCCATTTAGGACGCATCCTCTGAGAGAAATCTCGCCTCTGACGACATGGGACAGGGCCGTTCCAAGATATTAGCCTTGTTTAGCCTGTGGTGCCACTGTTTCAATGTTCAATGTTTTCACTGTTTTCAATGGATCAGGCTTGAGGCGAGGGAGGGAGAAGAAATATGCAGAGCTCGTGTGGAAATCACGCCCCCAACAAATAGACCTCATAAAGGAAATCTATTCTGAGGGGCTACATTAATTTTCATTACAGAGGTTGTCTCTGTGCATTAACTGCACTGCGTAGGTGTGTAGGGGGTGTTGGAAGAGAGGAGAGTGTGAAGAGGGGGAGGGAGGAGAGGAGAGGAGAGGGTGGCTCATCCCTATATTCTCTGTTTTACACCTTTTGCCATTTTCTGCACCCTCTCTGAGAAATTCATCTTAATCACCGAATGGGAAGTATAATTGCATTTTTGGGTCAGCCAGATGGTACCTTTGTTGAGGAGATTAATTACCCCACCGGACAACATTAATAAAGCAAATATTTGATGAGGAAATGCAATTTGCCAAAGTGAATGCATGGGCTCTGTAAACAGGTGAGATACAGGCTAGAGTCTGCAGATAACCTGAGGGTAGATCATATTTTATTCCTTTTGTTTAGAAGAGTAGAGCTGGCCAGAGAGAGAGACCGGTGGAAGAGAGAGCATGGTGGACAAGGAAACGGCATTTCATGCACCTGGCTGGTACCACAAAGGGCAGCTTAGTCTTACCCAGGACAGAAGAGACTGGTTTCTCATTTTCTCAGTGTACTTATTTACAAAATACACTTATTTTCAGGATTGTATCAGCATTAATAACTGCAGTAGCCATTTCCTGCAGTCAAATTACCTAGTAGCTTCATGGGTGGACAGTTATTCATTTTTTTCATAATTAATCAACATTGTTTAAAAAACCTGCAGAAAATCCAAATTTGGGGGGGGGTATACAAACACTAACCTGAATACATTTCGACTCTATATCTGATATTGTACAGGTGTCTTCTTTTTTTAAAGACAATATGTCACACCCTGACCTGTTTCACCTGTTCCTATGACTGTCTCCACCCCCTCCAGGTGTTGCTTATTTTCCCAGTGTATTTATCTCTGTGTTTCCTGTCTCTCTGTGCCAGTTCGTCTTATATGTTTCCAAGTCAACCAGCGGTTTTCCCGTTCTCCTGATTTTTGCATTCTCCTTTTTCTAGTCCTCCCGGTTTTGACCCTTGCCTGTTTCTGGACTTTGTAACCCACCTACCTGTCTTGACCATGAGCACATCTGCCACTCTGTACCTCCTGGACTCTGATCTGGTTTTGACCTTTTTGCCCGTCCACGACCATTCTCTTGCCTCCCCCTTAGGATAAATAAACATTGTAAGACTCCAGCCTCCTGTCTGCATTGGGTCTCACCTTGTGCCTTGATACCATAACCATGTGTGTGTGAGGTGTATACTTTGGTTTCAAATTAGATTTGTTTAAGACTTGCAAAAAAAACACTTTGTGACCCTCATTTAGCCTGCTGCAGTAAAAGGTTAAGTAAAGTAACTGTCCAGTGTTTAGGAAATAGGACTTAATTACAATATGAGTGAAATTATTTACCCTTCTAATGAAGCATATTAAAAAGCAGCTTGCATGTGTTGGAATCATCTGGGCGTACCCCAACAACCGAATGGTGTAGACGTCTACCGGTCATTCAAATATTCATCTGAATAGACACTGGTTGGCCAATTGGTCCAATGAGGAATGATGGCATCATTCGATGAAGATATATCAAGCATTTTTTAAATAGTCAGAGATTCAAGTTATACGTAGGCTTAAATGTTTTTCTCCAATGTATGCTTTGGCCACAAATACGAGTTTGAGATGATTCAACAACATTATGAACTAAAGAGTCACTTTAAAACACAATCAGGGCATGTAATTTCAGCGTCGCCACCCTGAAAGAAGGATGAAAGGGTTGACAGTAGTGGTGCAGGCTCGCCTAAGAGCATCGAACTCATGTGGGCAGTACTTGTACTGTAAGGGGCTTATTCTGCAGTTAAGAGAACGTTAACATGGCTAACATATCAGCAAGTGTAGGAGTTCAACTGAGTAATTTCTATATACTGGCACAAAGAGAACAAGAGGAAAATAAGAAAAACAGGAAGAAATGTATACTGGTATCATCCAGGCCCTAGAATCAACATTTACATTTACATTTAAGTCATTTAGCAGACGCTCTTATCCAGAGCGACTTACAAATTGGTGCATTCACCTTATGACATCCAGTAGAATAGTCACTTTACAATAGTGCATCTAAATCTTAAAGGGGGGGGGGTGAGAAGGATTACTTATCCTATCCAAGGTATTCCTTAAAGAGGTGGGGTTTCAGGTGTCTCCGGAAGGTGGTGATTGACTCCGCTGTCCTGGCGTCGTGAGGGAGTTTGTTCCACCATTGGGGGGCCAGAGCAGCGAACAGTTTTGACTGGGCTGAGCGGGAACTGTACTTCCTCAGTGGTAGGGAGGCGAGCAGGCCAGAGGTGGATGACAGGGCCATTGATGATGAAAGGGACTGTACTGCAGTCTGTATACAGTGCATTCAGAAAGTATTCAGACCCTTTACCCAGTTCTTTGTTGAAGCACCTTTGGCAGCGAATAGAGCCTCGAGTCTTCTTGGATATGAGGCTACAAGCTTGGCACACCTGTATTTGGGGAGTTTATCCCATTCTCCGCTGCAGATCCCCTCAAGCTCTGTCAGGTTGTATGGGGAGCATCACTGCTCCCAGATCAGAGTCCAGGAGGTACAAAGTCCAGAAACAGGCAAGGGTCAAAACCGGGAGGACTAAAAAAAGGAGAATGCAAAAATCAGGAGAACGGGAAAAACGCTGGTTGACTTGGAAACATATGAGTTGAACTGGCACAGAAAGACAGGAAACACAGGGATAAATACTCTGAGGAAAATAAGTGACAGACCAGGAGGGGGTGGAGAAAAATCACAGGAACAGGTGAAACAGATCAGGGCATGACAGTCCCCCCTCCCTCAGGAACCTGGCGTCCTACCTGGCGTCCTACCTGGGCGCATACCTGGCTAACCAGGGTGTTGGCGTTGGAAATCGCCGATGAGGGCCGGGTCCAAGATGTCTTTAGCACAGACCCAGCACCTCTCCTCCAGGCCATAACCCTCCCAGTCAACCAGGTACTGGATACCCCTGCCCTGTGGTCGAACATTCATGAGGCGTCTCACCGTATACGCTGGATGGCCACCAATAACCCCAGGGGGAGGGATGGGCCTGGAGACAGAAGACAAAGAACAGTGAGATACGGGAAGGTAGGGTGACACATGGAAGGTAGGGTGAATACGGAGGGTACGGGGTAACACAAGATGGACAGCAGTGGAACTCAGAACTCTGGAGATGGGAAAAGGACAAATGAACGGGGAGACAGCTTGCGGGACTCTACCCGAAGGGAAAGCCATACTCTGCCCAATGCGGTAGCGGGGAGCTGGGGCCAGGCAATAGTACGCTGTCGATGATACCTGGAGTTGGTCTTGAGAATAGTCACCCTGACTCTTCTCCAGATACGTCAACATCGGCAGACAAACACCTGGGCCGAAGGTACGCTGACCTCCTGCTCTTGTTCCGGAAAGAGTGGAAGCTGATACCCCATGGAGCACTCGAATGGGGAGAGTCCCGTGGCAGAACTGTGAAGGGTGTTCCGGGCATACTCCACCCAGACCAGTTGACGGTCCAGGTAGTGGGGTTGGTTGAGACCAGGGACCTTAAGGTGGTCTCCAGGTCTTGGTTGGTTTAATCCGACTGTTAGATTGGGGATGGAATGCGAAAGCCAGGCTGGCCGACGACCCAATAAGGGTGCAGAATGCCTTCCAGAAGTGAGACGAGAACACTGATTGGAGTCCATGTCTACCGGGAGTCCATGGATCCAGAAGACATGCTGCACCATAAGCTGGGCCGTCTCCTTGGCAGAAGGTAGTTTGGTGAGGGGGATGAAACTGGTGGCCTTGGAGAACCGGTCGACTACCATTAGAATGACAGTGTTGCCATCAGACGGAGGGAGCCCAGTGACAAAGTCCAGAGATGTATGAGACCAGAGATGATGAGGGACTGGTAGTGACTGAAGGAAGCCAGAAGGAGCTTGATGTGGAGTCTTGTTCTGAGCACACATTGTGCATGCAGCGAAGAAGGCAGAGACGTCAGGAACCATTGTGGGCCACTAGAAACGTTGTCGGAGGAAGGCTAGTGTACGATGGGACCCTGGATGACAGGTCAGCCTGGAGGAATGAGCCCATTCCAGGACCGGACTAGATTAGGGACAAACAGCCAGTTAGCCGGGGCCCCCTTCAGTTCCAGGCTGGGAGCGTGGTGCCTCACGGACCAGGTTCTCGATACCCCAATCCACAGAGGTCAAGTGTGTGGCAGAAGAACTGTATAGGCGGGAGAGGGCGTCAGGCTTCACATTCGTTGACCCTGGGCAGTAGGAGATGGTGATGTTAAATCTGGTGAACAGGGGGGCCCACCAGCCCTAACTGGAGTTGCGGTGCTTGGCTTTATGGAGATATTCCAGGTTTTTACGGTCGGTCCAGACCAGGAATGGCTGTTCTGCTCCTTCCAGCCAGTGCCTCCACTCCTCCAAATGCCATCTTCACCTCCAGGGGTTCTTGGTTGCCAACATCGTAGTTCCTTTTAGCAGGATTGAGACGATGGTCTTTCTCTCTTTCTCCCCTTACCCATCTGTCTATTGCCTCCTTTGAATTCCATGCTGTCACAGTTACCAGCCCTTTCAAGCTTAACATCCTTATCATTTATCGCCCTCCAGGTTCCCTCGGAGAGTTCATCAATGAGCTTGATGCCTTGATAAGCTCCTTTCCTGAGGACGGCTCACCTCTCACAGTTCTGGGCGACTTTAACCTCCCCACGTCTACCTTTGACTCATTCCTCTCTGCCTCCTTCTTTCCACTCCTCTCCTCTTTTGACCTCACCCTCTCACCTTCCCCCTACTCACAAGGCAGGCAATACGCTTGACCTCATCTTTACTAGATGCTGTTCTTCCACTAACCTCATTGCAACTCCCCTCCAAGTCTCCGACCACTACCTTGTATCCTTTTCCCTCTCGCTCTCATCCAACACTTCCCACACTGCCCCTACTCGGATGGTATCGCGCCGTCCCAACCTTCGCTCTCTCTCCCCGCTACTCTCTCCTCTTCCATCCTATCTTCTCTTCCCTCTGCTCAAACTTTCTCCAACCTATCTCCTGATTCTGCCTCCTCAACCCTCCTCTCCTCCCTTACTGCATCCTTTGACTCCCTATGTCCCCTATCCTCCAGGCCGGCTCGGTCCTCCCCTCCCGCTCCGTGGCTCGACGACTCATTGCGAGCTCACAGAACAGGGCTCCGGGCAGCCGAGCGGAAATGGAGGAAAACTCGCCTCCCTGCGGACCTGGCATCCTTTCACTCCCTCCTCTCTACATTTTCCTCCTCTGTCTCTGCTGCTAAAGCCACTTTCTACCATTCTAAATTCCAAGCATCCGCCTCTAACCCTAGGAAGCTCTTTGCCACCTTCTCCTCCCTCCTGAATCCTCCCCCCTCCCTCCTCCCTCTCTGCAGATGACTTCGTCAACCATTTTGAAAAGAAGGTCGATGACATCCGATCCTCGTTTGCTAAGTCAAACGACACCGCTGGTTCTGCTCACACTCCCCTACCCTATGCTCTGACCTCTTTCTCCCCTCTCTCTCCAGATGAAATCTTGCGTCTTGTGACGGCCGGCCGCCCAACAACCTGCCCGCTTGACCCTATCCCCTCCTCTCTTCTCCAGACCATTTCCGGAGACCTTCTCCCTTACCTCACCTCGCTCATCAACTCATCCCTGACCGCTGGCTACGTCCCTCCCGTCTTCAAGAGAGCGAGAGTTGCACCCCTTCTGAAAAAACCTACACTCGATCCCTCCGATGTCAACAACTACAGACCAGTATCCCTTCTCTCTTTTCTCTCCAAAACTCTTGAGCGTGCCGTCCTTGGCCAGCTCTACCGCTATCTCTCTCAGAATGACCTTCTTGATCCAAATCAGTCAGGTTTCAAGACTAGTCATTCAACTGAGACTGCTCTTCTCTGTATCACGGAGGCGCTCCGCACTGCTAAAGCTAACTCTCTCTCCTCTGCACTCATCCTTCTAGACCTATCGGCTGCCTTCGATACTGTGAACCATCAGATCCTCCTCTCCACCCTCTCCGAGTTGGGCATCTCCGGCGCGGCCCACGCTTGGATTGCGTCCTACCTGACAGGTCGCTCCTACCAGGTGGCGTGGCGAGAATCTGTCTCCTCACCACGCGCTCTCACCACTGGTGTCCCCCAGGGCTGTGTTCTAGGCCCTCTCTTATTCTCGCTATACACCAAGTCACTTGGCTCTGTCATAACCTCACATGGTCTCTCCTATCATTGCTATGCAGACGACACACAATTAATCTTCTCCTTTCCCCCTTCTGATGACCAGGTGGCGAATCGCATCTCTGCATGTCTGGCAGACATATCAGTGTGGATGACGGATCACCACCTCAAGCTGAACCTCAGCAAGACGGAGCTCCTCTTCCTCCCGGGGAAGGACTGCCCGTTCCATGATCTCGCCATCACGGTTGACAACTCCATTGTGTCCTCCTCCCAGAGCGCTAAGAACCTTGGCGTGATCCTGGACAACACCCTGACGTTCTCAACTAACATCAAGGCGGTGTCCCGTTCCTGTAGGTTCATGCTCTACAACATCCGCAGAGTACGACCCTGCCTCACACAGGAAGCGGCGCAGGTCCTAATCCAGGCACTTGTCATCTCCCGTCTTGATTACTGCAACTCGCTGTTGGCTGGGCTCCCTGCCTGTGCCATTAAACCCCTACAACTCATCCAGAACGCCGCAGCCTGTCTGGTGTTCAACCTTCCCAAGTTCTCTCACGTCACCCCGCTCCTCCGCTCTCTCCACTGGCTTCCAGTTGAAGCTCGCATCCGCTACAAGACCATGGTGCTCGCCACGGAGCTGTGAGGGGAACGGCACCTCAGTACCTCCAGGCTCTGATCAGGCCCTACACCCAAACAAGGGCACTGCGTTCATCCACCTCTGGCCTGCTCGCCTCCCTACCACTGAGGAAGTACAGTTCCCGCTCAGCCCAGTCAAAACTGTTCGCTGCTCTGGCCCCCAATGGTGGAACAAACTCCCTCACGACGCCAGGACAGCGGAGTCAATCACCACCTTCCGGAGACACCTGAAACCCCACCTCTTCAAGGAATACCTAGGATAGGGTAAGTAAGGGTAAGTAATCCTTCTCACCCCCCTTCTCCCCCAACAAGATTTAGATGCAAGTGGCTGTTCCACTGGTTGTCATAAGGTGTATGCACCAATTTGTAAGTCGCTCTGGATAAGAGCGTCTGCTAAATGACTTAAATGTAAATGTAATGTAAATATCCAAACCAGGTGGTAGCACGTGCCTTACTGAACACTTCCAGGAGGGCATGGTATTCTGTGGGGATAGTAGAGACATCCACAGTCATGCTAACATCCTGAGGAAGATGACTTGGGGAAGGCTGTGCTGCTTGAAGGCAGTGGGAATGGCAAAATGGGCTCCAACCCAGGATGGAGGTTGTGGTCCAGTCAATCACAGGATTGTGCTTTTGAAGCCAGGAAAATCCCAAAACAACCGGAACATGGAGAGCTGCAATGAGGAGGAACTGTATTGTCTCACTGTGGTTACCAGAAACCCGTAATTGAACTGGCAGAGTACTATGGGTGACTTCCCCTATAGAGCGGCCGTCCAGTGCCCTAGCATCCATGGGCACAGAGAGAGGCTGAGTGGGAATACCAAGCTCCGAAGCTATCATGGCATCCATGAGACATTCAGCCACAGAGTCAATGAGCACTCAGAAATAATAGCACAAGAGCAGGAAGGGGTGTGTGGGTGATGGGAATTAGGGAACTCCCAGTCTGACTCACCATAGTACTGGTACCCACTAGAGACAAGGGTTTCCTAATAGGGCAGGTAGCTATAAAATGTATTCTCCAACTCTTCACCTTGCTCTTCCCAATTGCATAGGCTCAGGGGTATCCAACTCACCCGTCGTAGATTCCTGAGAGGTCTCAGGTGGCTTCGAATCCTCTCAGAAGAGCTGCCTTCGGAAACTTCCGGATTCCCTTGGATGTGAACGCGCCAGAGCGGGTGTACAAGTGTGCCCTAGACCAGAGCTCCTCGCACTCTTGCTTTCCCTTAGGCGTCCAGCAATTTTAATGGTAAGGGTGATAAGAGAGTCGAGATCCATCGGCAATTCCCGAGCAGCTAGCTCATCCTTTAACTCCTCAAATAATCCGTGCAGAAAAATATCAAAAAGAGGCTCCGGATTCCAGGCACTCTCGGCAGCATGTGAAAATCAACCGTGTAGTCTGCCACACTATGGGAGTTGACGTAAGTCAAGCAATTTACTGGCTGCCTTTCTCCCGGAAACCGCAGACTCAAATACCTTTCTCACTTCTGCCATGAATTCCTCCAGATGACAGATTGTTGTTCCCAAACTGCCGTAGCCCAGGAGAGCGCCCTTCCCGACATTAGTGTAATAATATACACTATCTTCGATCTGTCTGAAAGAAACAAAGATGGCTGCAGCTCAGAGATAAGCAAGCACTTAGATAAGAAGCACTTAGAAAGAGAGGTGGTAAGTTGGGTTCTTGGGGAGCCGGGATAGACTGTACAAACTAACCCCAGATAGGAGAATAATTACTGTGTCATTCGGGTTTTTCAGTGGTGGCAGGCAGACTTAAGGCAGAGTTAACTCCCTGATTTGCTCCATAACAGCCTTTAACCCTTGGTTGTGGCATTCCGTCAAGGAACAGAGCCCTTCCAAAAGATCCTGTAGCAACTCCTGATGTCTCCCAATGGTGGCTCCCTGGAGGGAGACAGCGTGACAGAGCTGGTCCAAGTCTGCTGGGTCTGTCATGGCCAGTTCTTACTATCAAGGCACAAGGCGAGACCCAGATGCAGACACAGGAGGCAGATGGTTGGAGTCTTACAATATCTAATCATCCAAAGGGGTAGAATGGTCGTGGACAGGCAAAAAGGTAAAAACCAGATGAGAGTCCAGGAGGTACACAGTGGCAGACATGCTCGTGGTCAAGGCAGGCAGAGTGGTCAGGTACAAAGTCCAGAAACAGGTAAGGGTCAAAACCAACAGGACTAGAAAAAGGAGAATAGCAAAAGGAGTACAGGGAAAACACGCTGATTTACTTGACTAAACATAGAAGACGAACTGGCACAGAGAACCAGGAAACCCACGGATAAATACACTGGGGAAATAAGTGACACCTGGAGGGGGTGGAGACAATCACAGGAACAGGTGAAACAGATCAGGGCGTGACAGAAAGGACCATTCCAATGATTATATCATCTGAGATCATGTTTTAATTAAACAAACGTTGACATCTAATTAAGATGAGATATACACTGTTTATAGAGATTGTTAGAGAAAAAAATCCACCCAAAAACTATCTTTTCATTTTTTTTTTAATTAGTACCCTGTTGATGCAGTCCTAAAATGCTTTACATATCAGCAATCAAAATTCGTGATACTGTATGAACGTGATACTGTATGATGTGTTTTCTGTATTTTGAAAGCTTGAAAAGTTCATTGCTGACATGCAAAACATTTCTGGACTGTATCAGTGGACTAATTTTAAAAAACACCAAAGATAGTTTTGAGTGGTATTTCCTTTGAGGAAGATATTGATGATCAATACAGCAGTTGCCATAGGGAGGCACCTACTTCAGGTGTCTAAAGAGTAAATGGTTTAGAGTCTTTAAAAAAACAGTGTGTAACAGTGATAACACCAAGTAAAACTGAAATGATAACTTAAAAACACAAAATATAAATATTAATTAACAAACGTATAGCTTATTAGCAGTCTATATGATGCTGTACTTACTTACATTCATGACTGACCCACAGTGGGTGTGTCCCAAATAGAACCATGTTCCCTATACACTGCCATAGGGCTCTGGTCAACAGTTGTGCAATATATAGGAAATAGGGTGCCATTTGGAATGCGAGCAAGATGTGCCTGTTTTGACCCCTCTTAGAGCTGTAAGCCGACATGATAGTTGCCCTTTCCTTCTTAATGAATGTGGCCAGACATTTAACTAAAAGCAGAACAGAATTACTAACCATCAAAGAGAACTATAGAGTGCTGATGCTGCAGGTGATAATTAATTTCCGGAGCATTATCTGCATTAAAACTGAAATGTATGTCCCTTAGAATGGGAATGAATGCATCATGTAGACTAGTTCAGATTCTAGTTAAAGGGCTTTAATACCTATGTGTTGGTAAAGCACATGTTACAGACAAAATAAGCAACCCTTTTGAAGCCCAATGCTTTAAATAAAATATACCTTTATTAGAATAAAGACAATAATAAAGAATAATTATTACGCAGTAACATGTTATTACACTCATCTTAATGGAAAATGTACAGTATATTGACACTGGTATTAAAGCAACCTAAAGTAACTGGTATAAAACCATCCTCAGGTTACCAAAATACACCTGTGTTGTAAAGGCAAAGGGGACTCCTATAGACCTGAGTAGCTAGTTATCTCCTCAAGGTCACTTTATGTCCCACTCTCCATGGGGCTCCTCCTCTCACACTGGGTCTGCAATCAGGAGCCTCCTCTCCTCTCCCCTCCCCTCCCCTCTCCTCTCCTCTCCTCCTCTCCTCTCCTCTCCTCTCCTCTCCTCTCCTCTCCTCTCCTCTCTCTCTCCTCTCCTCTCCCCTCCCCTCCCCTCTCCTCTCCTCTCCTCTCCTCTCCTCTCCTCTCCTCTCCTCTCCTCTTCTCTTCTCTTCTCTTCTCTTCTCTTCTCCTCTCCTCTCTTCTCTTCTCTTCTCTTCTCCCCTCCCCTCCTCACCCCTCCAGGCTTTACAACCTCACTCTAATTAAAACCAATGTTTCAGTTGTTGGCTAATCTATAGGCTATTGCAGACCGAACCTCCATCACTGATTGGTCTGGCCATTTCAAAGACCCTGGGAAAGGCAAACTAATTATGTTTGAAGGGTGACCTTTATCGGAAGAGTGGGAAGAAATCAGTCTTTGCGGTATACCTGACTAGATGTTTTACCTGTCCATACCAACAACGGATCTATGCAACCACCGTTGATGTGCAGCTTTTACTGTGCGTATAGAGAACACTCTTTTATGTTGCTCACTTAATCGTACAAGACTCGTAGTTTAAATTGACTCAAAACAGTACAAATGGAATGTTTGAAGTCATAGCTCAAAGGAATACTTTTTTTTCCATGTGTGATGGAATTCCAGATGCTGCAATCTACTGTAGATTACGCTTCCTTTATAATAGGTCATCAAAAACAACAGGGAGCCGAATGACAGGTGGATATTTTTTTTAAAGACTCTATATACTGTCCATGTATAACCAGAGGTTGGAGGGAAGTATTGAGGTGTTGTCTTTCCAACTGCACCTCAGTTATAAGTAACTATTTGATTTAGTGGTAGAGAGTTCCCCTCTCTCCACTGGGATTCTCTGCCTCTAACCTTATTACAGGGACTGAGTCGCTGTCTTACAAGTGGTCTTCCATGTCGTCCCTAGGAGGGGTGCGTCACTTGAGTGGATTGAGTCACTGACGTGACCTTCCTGTCTGGGTTGGCGTCCCCCCTTGGGTTGTGCCATGGCGGAGATCTTCGTGGGCTATACTCAGCCTTGTCTCAGGATGGTAAGTTGGTGGTTGAAGATATCCCTCTAGTGGTGTGGCAAAGTGGGTGAGGTTATATCCTGCCTGTTTGGCCCTGTCCGGGGGTATCGTCAAATGGGGCCACAGTGTCTCCCGACCATTCCTGTCTCAGTCTCCAGTATTTATGCTGCAGTAGTTTATGTGTCGGGGGGCTAGGGTCAGTCTGTTATTTCTGGAGTATTTCTCTTGTCTTATCCGTTGTCCTGTGTGAATTTAAGTATCTCTCTAATTCTCTCTTTCTTTCTCTCTCTCTTTCTGTCTTTCTTTCTCTCTTTCTCTCTCTCAGAGGACCTGAACTCTAGGACCATGCCTCAGGACTACCTGGCCTGATGACTCCTTGCTGTCCCCAGTCCACCTGGCCGTGCTGCTGCTCCAGTTTCAACTGTTCCGCCTGCGACTATGGAACCCTGACCTGTTCACTGGACGTGCTACCTATCCCAGACCTGCTGTTTTCAACTCTCTGGAGACAGCAGGAGCGGTAGAGATACTCTGAATGAACGGCTATAACAAGCCAACTGACATTTACACCTGAGGTGCTAACCTGTTGCACCCTCAACAACCACTGTGATTATTATTATTTGACCCTGCTGGTCGTCTATGAACTTTTGAACATCTTGGCCATGTTCTGTTATAATCTCCACCCGGCACAGCCAGAAGAGGACTGGCCACCCCTCATAGCCTGGTTCCTCTCTAGATTTCTTCCTGGGTTCCGGTCTTTCTAGGTAGTTTTTCCTAGCCACCGTGCATCCACACCTGCAATGCTTGCTGTTCGGGGTTTTAGGCTGGGTTTCTGTACAGCACTTTGAGATATCAGCTGATGTAAGAAGGGCTTTATAAATAAATTGGATTTGAATTTATCTGATTTGAAGAGCAATATTGCTTACTTTTCTGTGGTCCTCCACAGAAATGTTCAGTCAGGCACTCACCTGGGACTCCTCTTTGGGGTCCTGGATCCACACCATCATTGAGGTGCCTCGGGCGCTCGGTGCAGCAGTGGAAAATAAAGGAAAAAGAGAGAAATGATCGCCTTATGCAGATGTAGGATCTTACTTTGATTACTCTTTTGTCACTTAAAATGTTTCTGCATAGAAGGAAATGTTAACTTTTTTTGTTTATTCGAATTCAAAAGGCTTCTAAAATTTGTAATTTTTTTATTTGAAAAATGTATCAACCCCTACAAAAAAAGTCAATTAATTCTAATCCACATTTCCTGTTGCTTCAGGATTATTTCCTGTAGTCGCACACTGGCTCAAATAAAGATCCAACATCTATAGGAAGAAAATTCCCTGTCTCCTATTTCCTTGTGTGTCAATAAATGGGTCTGATTCAGGCTCAGTATTAAATCACCTTTGGGGTCCTGATCAAACCTGGTGGAGAGCCTGTCTCACCTTGCCTTTGTTCAGCCAAACACCTGCGATAACAGAAAGCGTTTTACACTGAGGGAAGCATGCCCCAATCTCACCATGGGCTTTTTCCCATCTCCTTTTCTTTTTAACCCACATTGTGTCTGGCCTTTTGTGGGGTTCTGATAGAAAGAGCACTTTCCACACAAAGACTCTCCACATTGTTGTACAGTGAAAACAAATGAGTCTTTTGTGAATGGACTTTCATTATGGTGAGGAAAGAAAGAGAAATCTTCCTTCCTGGTTCCAGGTGTGGTCCCAACAAACCTTGTCAAACCATGTTGATTGTGTTATGTGACAATATGTTTCTATTGCTCCCATGTGTTTACGTCAGGGATGACAACACATTGCTTGTGCAATCAAAGCTTTGATTAGATTGTAAATGACAGCATCAGGCAATTTATCATAAACTGTCTACTTGTAAGCTATCATAGCATTTGGTGGCAGTACAATGTATGGTTCAAGCTAATTGCAAATAGGAACCGCACCACACTAAATCCCCATAAGGGTATCAAATTCATAACTGAGAAAACCCTAGTTTCCCCTCATTAATTTTGCAGACATCAGACACAATTTATCATGTCCACGGTATAACTGTGTATACAGAGGGGGCACTATCCACTTTTTGGATACATACTGACCTCTACTGGAGTCACAATATCACCTCTACTGGAGTCACAATATGACCTCTGCTGGAGTCACAATATGACATCTGCTGGAGTCACACTGTGACCTCTACTGGAGTCACACTATGACCTCTACTGGAGTCACAATAAGACCTCTACTGGAGTCACACAATATGACCTCTACTGGAGTCACAATATGACCTCTACTGGAGTCACAATATGACCTCTACTGGAGTCACAATATGACCTCTACTGGAGTCACACTGTGAACTCCACTAGAGTCACACTATGACCTCTACTGGAGTCACAATAAGACCTCTACTGGAGTCACACCATGACCCTTACTGGAGTCACACTATGACCTCTACTGGTGTCACAATACGACCTCTACTGGAGTCACACTATGACCTCTACTGGAGTCACAATAAGACCTCTACTGGAGTCACACTTTGACCTCCACTGGAGGCACACAATGACCTCTACTGGAGTCACACCATGACCTCTACTGGAGTCACACCATGACCTCTACTGGAGTCACACCATGACCTCTACTGGAGTCACACCATGACCTCTACTGGAGTAACACAATGACCTCTACTGGAGTCACACCATGACCCCTACTGGAGTCACACTATGACCTCTACTGGAGTCACAATAAGATCTCTACTGGAGTCACACCGTGACCTCTACTGGAGTCACAATATGAACTCCACTGGAGTCACACTTTGACCTCTACTGGAGTCACACAATGACCTCTACTGGAGTAACACAATGACCTCTACTAGAGTCACACCATGACCTCTACTGGAGTCACACAATGACCTCTATTGGAGTCACACGATGACCTCTACTGGAGTAACACCATGACCTCTACTGGAGTCACATCGTGACCTCTACTAGAGTCACATCGTGACCTCTACTGGAGTAACACAATGATCTCTACTGGAGACACACCGTGAACTCTACTGGAGTAACACAATGACCTCTACTGGAGACACACCGTGACCTCTACTGGAGACACACCGTGACCTCTACTGAAGTCACACCGTGACCTCTCCTGGAGTAACACAATGACCTCTCCTGGAGTAACACAATGCCCTCTCCTGGAGTAACACAATGCCCTTTCCTGGAGTAACACAATGCCCTCTCCTGGAGTAACACAATGACCTCTCCTGGAGTAACACAATGACCTCTCCTGGAGTAACACAATGACCTCTCCTGGAGTAACACAATGACCTCTCCTGGAGTAACACAATGACCTCTCCTGGAGTAACACAATGACCTCTCCTGGAGTAACACAATGCCATCTCCTGGAGTAACACAATGCCCTTTCCTGGAGTAACACAATGCCCTCTCCTGGAGTAACACAATGACCTCTCCTGGAGTAACACAATGACCTCTCCTGGAGTAACACAATGACCTCTCCTGGAGTAACACAATGACCTCTCCTGGAGTAACACAATGACCTCTCCTGGAGTAACACAATGACCTCTCCTGGAGTAACACAATGACCTCTCCTGGAGTAACACAATGACCTCTCCTGGAGTAACACAATGACCTCTCCTGGAGTAACACAATGACCTCTCCTGGAGTAACACCGTGACCTCTACTGGAGTCACACCGTGACCGCTGCTGGAGTCACACCATGACCTCTGCTGGAGTCGCACTATGACCTCTCCTGGAGTAACACAATGACCTCTCCTGGAGTAACACCGTGACCTCTACTGGAGTCACACCGTGACCGCTGCTGGAGTCACACCATGACCTCTGCTGGAGTCGCACTATGACCTCTGTTGGAGTCACACTATGACCTCTGCTGGAGTCACACTATGACCTCTGCTGGAGTCACACTATGACCTCTACTGGAGTAAAACCATAACATTTACTGGAGTCAAACCATGACCATGGAAAACAATGGCCTCAGATGTTGACCTGCTTGAGCTCTTTAGTGTGCTAGAAGACCAATGTAACATTTCTGTAACTTTACCCAAATTGCAATCTCTGGTGGAGGTTTTTGCTCGTTCTTCATATAAACAGCTAAAACAACATGATAGTGTTGATTTTAAGAAGTGATTTGATGATGCTTCTAAAAAAGCTTAATAGTAACTTATGGTCCTGTGTGGCTCAGTTGGTAGAGCATGGCACGTGGGGTGTGGGTTCAATTCCCACAAGGAACCAGTAGGAAAATGTATAGTTGACATAAGTATTGGACCCTTCACTCTTTGTTGAAGCACTTTTGGCAGCGATTACAGCCTCGAGGCTTCGTGGGTATGACGCTAGAAACTTGGCACACCTCTATTTGGGGAGTTCCTCCCGTTCTTCTCTGCAGATCCTCTCAAGCTCTGTCAGGTTGGATGGGGAGAGTCGCTGCACAGCTATTTTCAGGTCTCTCCAGAGATGTTTGATCAGGTTTACGCCCGGACTCTGGCTGGGCCACTCAAACACATTCAGAGACTTGTCCCGAAGCCACTTCTGTGTTGTCTTGGCTGTGTGCTTAGGGTCGTTGTCCTGTTGGAAGGTGAACCTTCACCCCAGTCTGAGGTCCTGAGAGCTCGGGAGCAGGTTTTCATCAAGGATCTCTCTGTGCTTTGTTCCATTCATCTTTGCCTCGATCCTGACTAGTCTCCCAGGCCTTGTCGCTGAAAACATCCCCACAGCATGATGCTGCCACCATAATTCTTCACCGTAGGGATGGTGCCAGGTTTCCTCCAGATGTGACACTTGGCATTCAGGCCAAAGAGTTCAATCTTGGTTTCATCAGACCAGAGAATCTTGTTTCCCATGGTCAGTCTTTAGATGCCTTTTGGCAAGCTCCAAGCGGGCTGCCATGTGCCTTTTACTGAGGACTGGCTTCCGTCTGGCCACTCTACCATAATGGCCTGATTGGTGTAGTGCTGCAGAGATGGTTGTCCTTCTGGAAGGTTTTCCAATCTCCACAGAGGAACTCTAGAGCTCTGTCAGAGTGACCATCAGATTTTTGGTCACCTCTATGACCTAGGCCCTTCTCTCCCGATTGCTCAGTTTGGCCAGGCGGCCAGCTCTCGAAAGAGTCTTGGTGGTTCCAAACTTTTTATATTTAAGAATGATGGAGGCCACTGTGTTCTTGGGGACCTTCAATGCTGAATAAATGTTTTGGTACCCTTCCCCAGATCTGTGCCTCGACACAATCCTGTCTCGGCGCTCTACGGACAATTCCTTCAACCTCATGGCTTAGTTTTTGCTTTGACCTGCACTGTCAACTGTGGGTCCTTATATAGACAGGTGTGTGCCTTTCCAAATCATGTCCACAGGTGGACTCCAATCAAGTTTTAGAAACATCTCAAGGATGATCCATGGAAACAGGATGCACCTGAGCTCAATTTCGAGTCTCATAGCAAATGGTCTGAAAACGTATGTCAATAAGGTATTTCTGTTTTACACTTTCTATAAATCTGCTAAAATTGATAAAAACCCGTTTTCACTTTGTCATGATGGGTTATTGTGTGTAGATTGCTGATGATTTTTTGTATTTAATCCACTTTAAGATAAGGCTGTAATGTAATAAAATGTGGGAAAAGTCAAGGGGTCTGAATACTTTCTGATTGCACTGTATGCATTGTATGCATCGCTTGGATAAGAAATTCTGCTAAATTACCGTAAATGTAAGATGTACTTATTTGTCACAGCTTGGCTTCTCCCCTCTTCCCGTCTCGAAAACTGTCGTCTCCCACCCTGTTATGATTGTCCGGAAATCTCCTCCGGCAGAATTTGTAGAGTGCAATCCGTGGCATTGGTGCTGAAGGTCAGGGAGCGTGGCAACCTGCAGAGACATGATCCCGATGACAGTAGTCATAAATCTCCCACCATCACACGGGGCCATGCAACCGCCGCACGGCTCCAAGCTGGAAACGCCAACTTGAGATAAGAGCATGGTTATTACCGTCCTGACCCTTCTACCTCCCCTTCAACTCCCTCTCTCTTCCCTGTCCCTTCTCTCTCCCCCTATCTCCACTACGTACCTCTCCTCCTATCCTCTCTGTCTGCGTCCCTATGGGCCCTGGTCAAAAGTAGTGCACTATATAAGGAATAGGATGCCATTTTGGACACAGGCTTTCTTTGTGGATGTGTGTGTATGGTAAGTCCTGACACTGAGCTGTGATAGGGAAGGCATCACTCTGACAGCCCCTTACTCTCACTCTAATGAAGTCACTGGGAACGCAGCTTTTCAATTAGACATGTCCAGGGGATTGGCTAAATATGGTTAATTTGACGGACGGTTGGTTTACAATGGATGCTGAAATGTGGTTTGGAAAAATATACCCTAACACCTGTAAAAGTGAATACGATGTTAACAGGTCTGGTACCACATGTACCAGAGTGATGGAAAGAGAAAAGTGTGGAGAAAAAAAAGACATGACCATGATCCAAAGCATACCACCTCATCCGTGAAACATGGTGGAGGGGGTGTTATGGCTTGGGCCTGTATGGCTGCCAGTGGAACAGACTCACTTGTCTTCATTGATGATGTGACTGCAGACAGAAGTAGAATAATGGATTCTGAAGTCTATAAAAATATTTTATCTGCTCAAATTAAACCGAATGCCTCCAAACTCATTGTACAGCACTTCATCATGCAACAAGACGATGACCCTAAACATACTGCTAGAGCAACGAAGGGGTTTTTGATGCCAAAAAGTGGAAAATCCTTGACTGGCCGAGTCAATCACCGGATCTGAATCCAATTTAACATGCATTTTACATGCTGAAGAGAAGACTGAAGGCAATAAGTCCCCGAAACAAGCAGGAACTGAAGACGACTGCAGTACAGGCCTGGCAGAGCATCACCAGGCAAGATACCCAGCGTCTGGTGATGGCGACGCATCGCAGACTTCAAGCAGTCATGTCATGCAAAGGATATGCGACCAAATATTAACAATGATTACTTTATTCTACATTATGTTAAACTGTCCAATGTTTTTTGATGCCCAAAAATAGGGGGGCCATGTACAAAAGCTTCCATAATTTCTAAACGGTTCCTCCGATATGTATGAAAATACCCTCAAATTAAAGCTGACAGTCTGCACATCACCCCCATTGTCATTGTATCCTCATTGTATTCAAACTCGAAGTGCTAGAGTACAGAACCAAAATAACCAAAAAATGGTCACTGTCCAATGAATTATGGTGCTCACTGTATATAAAAAAAATAGTGAGAAGCAGCAGTGTAAAAACAAAGGGACAATGTAAATAGTCTGGGTAGCCATTTAATTGGCTGATCGGCAGTCTTATGGCTTAGGGGGTAGAAGCTGTTAAGTAGCAGAGAGAACAGTCTATGACGTGGGTGACTGAGACCTTTACAAATTTTAGGGCCATCCTCTGACACCGCCTGGTTTAGAGGTCCTGGATGGCAGGAAGCCTGGCCCTAAATCTACCCAGACCTGCGTGCCGAACTGCTAAAATAGAGGGTGACTTACAATGAGGTGAGATCCCAGCTACGAAAGCTAAATCTGAGATGCGGCTTCATCCACCCAGCAAAACTCATCTTGACCTTCTAGAACACAACACACACATTCTCCACTGCCAATGAAGCGAAATACTTTTTCGAGAATCTCTTCAAACCCAACAAACAAAGGAACGAGTTGACAGATGGAACCCCATTATGACTGGCTCAATATCCAGGTATGCTAACCATGCACAATCACGCAGCCTAGCCTATGGCTATGATGCTGCCCTCAGCATAAGACAATGATGAGGACACCCCCTCAAGTGGGTACAAGGAACATTATTACTATTATTGCTGAGTATTGGACTTTGTTATTATTATATTGCCTATGGTCGTAACGTCTGCTTCCAGCTCACACTCTCAAACACATACAGTGGGGCAAAAAAGCATTTAGTCAGCCACCAATTGTGCAAGTTCTCCCACTTAAAAATATGAGAGAGGCCTGTAATTTTCATCATAGGTACACTTCAACTATGACAGACAAAATGAGAAAAAAAATCCAGAAAATCACATTGTAGGATTTTTAATGAATTTATTTGCAAATTATGGTGGAAAATAAGTATTTGGTCAATAACAAAATTTTATGTCAATATACTCTTTGTTGGCAATGACAGACGTCAAACGTTTTCTGTAAGTCTTCACAAGGTTTTCACACACTTTTGCTGGTATTTTAGCCCATTCCTCCATGCAGATCTCCTCTAGAGCAGTGATGTTTTGGGGCTGTTGCTGGGCAACACGGACTTTCAACTCCCTCCAAAGATTTTCTATGGGGTTGAGATCTGGAGACTGGCTGGGCCACTCCAGGACCTTGACATGCTTTTTACGAAGCCACTCCTTCGTTGCCTGGGCGGTGTGTTTGGGATCATTGTCATGCTGAAAGACCCAGCCACGTTTCATCTTCAATGCCCTTGCTGATGTAAGGGAACACCCCCCTGAAACGTTCAAAAATGAATGGGAAGTCATTGGCACTGGATAAACCATATACACGGTGTCCAATACCACTCAATTCGGCGTCATTTCATTCAAAGTTGATTGCAAATGCCATATGGCAAATGCCAAGTGTAACACTTTAAAATCCAACAGATGGCGAGTGCGCTCCACCGTGGTTTTTCATATTGCAAATGTAACACAGGTCAACATCCAAAAGTACAATTTTGGAAAACTGAACATTTTTTCAAAAACGTATCACCCCCTTAAGAAAGTGCTTTCTGTATCAACACACTTTAGTCATATTTTATTATCATATTTTTTTTATATATTTTTTTACTTGTGCATAAGGCATATGTTTTGTCCATTTGCAATATGATTTCATAGGAAGTCAAAAGTCGAAAATGTGAACTTTTAAAAAAAAACTTATCACCCCCTTAAGAAAGTGCTTTCTGGACCGTTTTTCGAAATTCTTTCGATTTTTTTGTTCATGAATCATGTGTAAGAACTGTATGAATATACTTTTTTCAAATTTTATTATCATCATTTTTTTTTTTTACTACAACTGCCATAAGAAATGTCCAAATGCGATATGAAAGATTTGAAAATGGCAAATCAGGATGTTATGCCCATTTGCTATGTACCATCACGAATTTGACATGAATGGCATATATTATTATTATATTATTATTATTATTATATATTATTATGATCAAAAATACTGCAGAAATGCAAAATTGACTGGCCTGATGAATTCGGGATTGCCGTGCAGTGATAGTGGTTCCTCTCCATCCCTCGTTGTGTTGATTTCATCATGTCCATTTGGTGATGTTTTTTTACTGTTGCAAATGGACTGTGCATTTCCAATATGGTTCAATGGGCATTTACCATCACAAATTTGTAATGCTCAAAAATCCTGCAGGAATGCAAAATTGACTGACCCGATGAACTCGGGATGGCTGGGCAGTGATTCTGTTTCCTCTCGATCGCTTGTTGGGGTTGATTTCAGAATGTCACTTTGGTGATGGCACTTCACTGTTTAAACATATTGGAAATGGACAAAAGTCACCAGCAAGTCACCGTCCATCAGTCAATTAGATATCATTCTGACACCAAACTGACACCACACCCACTTTTTCCAACTCATTTAGAAGACAACTATCACAAACTTCAGAGCTGGCCCAAAATTCACAACGCCATCTGTTCAAACAATAATAAAAACGTAAAACACGTAGTTACGTTCTAGCTGCGGGTCCAGTTCTGACATTATGTGTAGGCCTAGCTGAGGCGACCCCGAATCTCATGTTTCGGCTCGATAGGTCATTTGGTGCCCGGGCAAGACCCTAATTGGTGCTGAAAATCCACCTTTTTCCATGCCTTGCTATGGGGTCCTTGAATGAGCTATCGGACAGAAACGTTGGGGTCTGTCTATATGGGCCAAGGCAGTCGCAATGCACCTAGTCTTGCGACTCTGGGACATTTCTAAATGTCGGCATTTTCGTGATGCAAAAATGAATTGAAGTTATTGCAAATGTACGAGGCTGTTTCTCGATCCGAGAACCTTCTAGAGACACGTAACTCACCACGCACTATCGACCTGAGGTCTAGAACAGGTTTCTAAAGTCCCAGAACTCTAGGTCTGACGGTTCTTTTTTAGCTCGAACAAAGGTAACTATTGCTGGCACTGTCTGTCTCCACACACCCCAATGTGTCCCTCCTTCCAAGCTGTGTGTGTGTGTGATTTAGTTTTTCTTTGAAATTTTATGGGAGTCATGGCTGATTTACAGTTCATGAGGGTTGCCTAATCGCACATATGAAGTTTTGGAAAGATCTGACTTTATTAACCCTTCGAAACAACCCCTGTGAAACCAATTATGGCACTTCCGGTTGGCACAGGAAGCTATAAGTAAACACATATCCTCATTGTGGTATGCTTTTACAGAATCCTGAGTTAAGTCTTTACATTAAGAACTGACTGATTTCCACAGGGTTGAATGCACTATTTCAATCAAACTGCAGGTTGGGTATGGAAAAAAACTTTTAGGGTGAATTTAACCACTTCCGGTTACTTCAGGAAGCTTCAACGCAGGTAGACCCCATAGTGTCCTTATGGACTGAAGACAGGTTCATAAGGCATTCATAACCCACCTAGGCTTCAGGTTGACTTAGAGGAGCAGGCAATGTATTCCTATGGGGAGATATGTCATTGTAATCTGTGAGATCAAAAAACCCTTATTAACTGTTACGGGTTAATGCCACGCGGTCAAGGTTAGGCTTGCACAGATCGGGAGGACCTCAGGAACTTACCTGAGGTCGAATTGTGCTTCTCACCCTAACGTTTCTCTCACTGTCACCCAAAAGCAAATTACATTTAGGGCCAGGCTTCATTTTGGGCCTACTTTTTTCACGGTCGCTGCACTCAGAGCGAGCTACGGTCAAGCGGGATATCTCGTTGAACTCGGCACGGCCTTGAGAATATGGAAATGCCATTACAGGCTCTGTGTGTCTTTAAGCACCGCACTTTGTCACTCCATCCTTGCTGTGTGTGTGTGTGTGTGTGTGCTGTGTGTGTGTGTGTGTGTGTGTGTGTGTGTGTGTGTGTGTGTGTGTGTGTGTGTGTGTGTGTGTGTGTGTGTGTGTGTGTGTGTGTGTGTGTGTGTGTGTGTGTGTGTGTGTGTGTGTGTGTGTGTGTGTGTGAGAGAGAGAGAGAGAGAGAGAGAGAGAGAGAGAGAGAGCTTTTCTTTGACATCTGTTGGGAGAAATTACTGACTTACAGTTCATGAGGGTTGACTAATCACACATATGAAGTTTTGAAAACAGCACCTATGACACCATTTTAAGGCACTTCCGGTTTACACAGGAAGCTGAAAGTGAACACATATCCTCCTCGGGGTAGGCAATTATAGAATTTTGAGTTTTAAGTCTTTACGTTAAGAACTGCCTTATTTAGGGAGGGTTTAGTGAGTGTGTGTTATTTCAGAAAATCACAAAAATCTCGCAGAGCTCCGAAACACACTTTAAAAAGATACGTATGAACACGCTGCAATTGGATCTGTAACCGTTTTTTTTTTAAAAACACCTATTTTTGAACATCACCAATTTGACATTGTACGATTTCTCTGAAATGACGATAGATAAATGGCTGGTTCTTTTTTTATTGACACCGTAGGTTCCTTTACTTTGACGTGAAGCGGAGAAATTGCTATATTTTCATTTTGGATCTTTAATCCCAGAAAAATGGCCATAACTCAAAAACTGTTGTGGCCTAGACGCCATCTTGTTCGGGGCCAACTGCCCATTATGCGAAACCTATGCTCACCAAGTTTCATCTTTGAAGTCTTTTCCGTTTAGGAGATAAGGCCACGTCGTGATTCGTGATGTTTTGTACATTTGCAATATGATTCCATTCGCCCTCTTGTGGGATTTAATATTTTATCAAATGGAAACCGAATGTCCGAGAGAGTTCGTTTGATGACTTCCTGGTAGATCCATCCGCGAATTTTAGAAACGTTTTCGGACGTCTGGTAAGGGACCGTACATTTGCAATATGGACTTTCTCACTAACTATACGGCAAGCGTCAAAATGTTCCCTTAAGGTATGGAAGGAGGCTTTCACTCAAAATCTCACGATACATGGCCGCATTCACTATTTCCTTTACACGGATCAGTCGACCTGGTCCCTTTGCAGAAAAACAGCCCCAAAGCATGATGTTTCCACCCCCATGCTTCACAGTAGGTATGGTGTTATTTGGATACAACTCAGCATGCTTTGTCCTCCAAACACGACGAGTTGAGTTTTTACCAAAAAGTTATATTTTGGTTTCATCTGACCATATGACATTCTCCCAATCTTCTTCTGGATCATCCAAATGCTCTCTAGCAAACTTCAGATGGGCCTGGACATGTACTGGCTTAAGCAGGGGGACACGTCTGGCACTGCAGGCTTTGAGTCCCTGGCGGCGTAGTGTGTTACTGATGGTAGGTTTTGGTACTTTGGTCCCAGCTCTCTGCAGGTCATTCACTAGGTCCCCCCGTGTGGTTCTGGGATTTTTGCTCACCGTTCTTGTTGTCATTTTGACCCCACGGGGTGAGATCTTGCGTGGAGCCCCAGATCGAAGGAGATTATCAGTGGTCTTGTATGTCTTCCATTTCCTCATAATTGCTCCCACAGTTGAAAGCACAGCACAAAAACATCCTGTGGCGTTCTGCATTAGCATCGAATAGCCCCCGTGATATGCAACTTTTCAGGGAAGTTAGGAACAAATATAAACAGGCAGTTAGAAAAGTTAAGGCAAGCTTTTTCAAACAGAAATGTGCATCCTGTAGTACTAACTCAAAAAAGTTATGGGACACTGTAAAGTCCATGGAGAATAAGAGCACCTCCCAGCTGACCACTGCTCTAAGGCTAGGAAACATTGTCACCACTGATAAATCCACTATCATTGAGAATTTCAATAAGAATTTCTCTACATGGCTAACCCTACCTCAGTCAACTGCCCAGCACCCTCCACAGCAACCCACCAAAGTCCCCACCATTACTCCTTTACCCAAATCCAAATAGCCGATGTTCTGAAAGAGCTGCAAAATCTGGATCCCTACAAATCAGCCGGGCTAGACAATCTGGACCCTCTCTTTCTAAAATGATCTGCCGAAATTGTTGCAACCCCTATTACTAGCCTGTTCAACCTCTCTTTCGTATCGTCTGAGATTCCCAAAGATTGGAAAGCTGCCGCGGTCATCCCCCTCTTCAAAGGGGGTGACACTCTAGACCCAAACTGCCACAGACCTATATCTATCCTACCCTGCCTTTCAAAGGTCTTCGAAAGCCAAGTTGACAGATTACTGACCATTTCAAATCCCACCATACCTTCTCCACTATGCAATCTGGTTTCAGAGCTGGTCATGGGTGCACCTCAGCCACGCTCAAGGTTCTAAATGACATCATAACCGCCATCGATAAGAGACATTACTGTGCAGCCGTATTCATTGACCTGGCCAAGGCTTTCAACTCTGTCAATCACAACATTCTTATTGGCAGACTCGACAGCCTTGGTTTCTCAAATGATTGCCTCGCCTGGTTTACCAACTAGTTCTCTGATAGAGTTCAGTGTGTCAAATCGGAGGGCCTGTTGTCTGGACCTCTGACAGTCTATGGGTGTGCCACAGGGTTCAATTCTCGGGCCGACTCTCTTTTCTGTATACATCAATGATGTTGCTCTTGTTGCTGGTGATTCTCTGATCCACCTCTACGCAGATGACACCATTCTGTATACTTCTGGCCCCTCCTTGGACACTGTGTTAACTAACCTTCAGACGAGCTTCAATGCCATACAACTCTCCATCCGTGGCCTCCAACTGCTCTTAAACGCAAGTAAAACTAAATGCATGCTTTTCAATCGATCGCTGCCCGCACCTGCTCACCTGCTCGCCCTCTGACTTAGAATACGTGGACAACTACAAATACCTGGGTGTCTGGTTAGACTGTAAACTCTCCTTCCAGACTCACATTAAGCATCTCCAATCCAAAATTAAATCTAGAATCGGCTTCCTATATCGCAACAAAGCATCCTTCACTCATGCTGCAAAACATACCCTCGTAAAACTGACCATCCTACCGATTCCCGACTTCGGTGATGTCATCTATAAAATAGCCTCCAACACTCTACTCAACAAACTGGATGCAGTCTATCACAGTGTCATCCATTTTGTCACCAAAGCCCCATACACTACCCACCATTGCGACCTGTACACTCTCGTTGGTTGGCCCTCGCTTCATACTCGTCACCAAACCCACTGGCTACAGGTTATCTAGAAGTCTCTGCTAGGTAAAGCCATGCCTTATCTCAGCTCACAGGTCACCAAAGCAAGACCCACTCATAGCACGCGCTCCAGCAGGTTTATCTCACTGGTCACCCCCAAAGCCAATTCCTCCTTTGGTCATCTTTCCTTCCAGGTCTCTGCTGCCCATAACTGGAACGAATTGCAAAAATCTCTGAAGCTGGAGACTCACGTCTCCCTCACTAGCTTTAAGCACCAGCTGTCAGAGCAGTTTACAGATCACTGCACCTGTACTTAGCCTATCTGTAAACAGCCCATCTACAGTATTTACCTACCTCATCCCCATACTGGTATTTATTTATTTATTTTGCTCCTTTGCACCCCAGTATCTCTACCTGCACATTCATCCTCTGCCGATCTACCATTCCAGTGTTTAATTGCTATATTGTAATTACTTTGCCACCATGGCCTATTTATTTCCTTAACTTACATTTGCACTCACTGTTTATAGAATTTTTCTTTTATTTTGTTCTACTGTAATATTGACTGTATGTTTTGTTTATTCCATGTGTAACTCTGTGTTGTTGTGTCGAATAGCTACGCTTTATCTTGGCCAGGTCGCAGTTGTAGATGAGAACTTGTTCTCAACTAGCCTACCTGGTTAAATAAAGAAATATATAGTTTTATTCAAACCAAGCTGCTTACCTATTGCAGATTCAGTCTTACCAGCCTGGTGCAGGTCTACAATTTTGTTTCTGGTGTCCTTTGACAGCTCTTTGGTCTTGGCCATAGTGGAGTTTGGAGTGTGATTATTTGAGGTTGTGGACAGGTGTCATTTATACTGATAACAAGTTCAAACATGTGCCATTAATACAGGTAATGAGTGGAGGACAGAGGAGCCTCTTAAAGAAGATGTTACAGGTCTGTAAGAGCCAGAATTCTTGCTTGTTTGTAGGTGACCAAATACTTATTTTCCACCATAATTTGCAAATAAATTCATAAAAAATCATACAATGTGATTTTCTGGATTTCTTTTCTCATTTTGCCTGTCATAGTTGAAGTGTACCTATGATGAAAATTACAGGCCTCTCTCATCGTTTTAAGTGGGAGAACTTGCACAATTGGTGGCTGACTAAATACTTTTTTGCCCCACTGTACCTACACGTACGCTACGGTCACAAGATGCAGGCCTTCGAATTGTCCCTATAATTTCTAAGCTAACAGCTGGAGGCAGGGCTTTCTCCTATAGAGCTCCATTTTTAGGGAATGGTCTGCCTACCCATGTGAGAGACTCAGACTCGGTCTCAACCTTGAAGTCTTTACTGAAGATTCTCTTCACTGGGATTCTTTCCACTGGGATTACAGGGGCTGAGTCACTGGCTTACTGGTGCTCTTTCAAGACGTCCCTAGGAGGGGTGCATCACTTGAGTGGGTTGAGTTACTGATGTGAACTTCCTGTCTGGGTTGGCCCCCCTCCTTGGGTTTGCCATGGCGGAGATCTTTGTGGGCTATACTCGGCCTTGTCTCAGGATGGTAAGTTCGTGGTTGAAGATATCGCTCTAGTGGTGTGGGGGCTGTGCTTTGGCAAAGTGGGTGGGGTTATATCCTTCCTGTTTGACCCTGTCCGGGGGTATCATAGGATGGGGCCACAGTAGCTCCTGACCCCTCCTGTCTCAGCCTCCAGTATTTATTATGCAGTAGTTTATGTGTTGGGGAGAGTCAGTTTGTTATACCTCGATTACTTCTCTTGTCTTATCCAGTGTCCTGTGTGAATTTAAGTATGCTCTCTCTAATTCTCTCTTTCTTTCTATCTTTCGGAGGACCTGAGCCCTAGGACCATGCCTCAGGACTACCTGGTATGAGGACTCCTTGCTGTCCCCAGTCCACCTGGCCGTGCTGCTGCTATAGTTTCAACTGTTCTGCCTGCGGCTATGGAATCCTGACCTGTTCACCGGACGTGCTACCTGTCTCAGACATGCTGTTTTTAACTCTCTAGAGACAGCAGGAGTGGTGGAGATATTCTTAATGATCGGCTATGAAAAGCCAACTGACATTTATTCTTGAGGTGCTGACTTGCTGCACCCTCGACAACTACTGTGATTGTTATTATTTGACCATGCTGGTCATTTATGAACATTTAAACACCTGGCCACCCTCATAGCATGGTTCCTCTCTAGGTTTCATCCTAGGTTTTGGCCTTTCTAGGGAGTCTTTCCTTGCCACCGTGCTTCTACACCTGCAATGCTTGCTGTTTGGGGTTTTAGACAGCACTTTGAGATATCAGCTGATGTACGAAGGGCTATATAAATACATTTGATTTGATTTGACTTTACAGTGGTAGGTTTCGGTTAGTTAAGCACGGACGTGACTTTGCCTTCATCCATGTTGACCCCTCCTGGTGTCAGTACGAACCCTATGAAGGTTACGGATACTTTCAGTCATGCGAGTCACAAGACCAGTTCGAGAGTTTGTTCCTCCAGAGCATTAATCCTAAGGGGAGCATTAACAGGGATTAATTTGACTCTTAACTGTTGTGCCAATTGTTCGTCAATGAAATTACCTTCGGCCCCCGGGTCCACTAGTCCCGGACAGCTAGTGAGTATGTGGTTACTCTCTCCACAATAGAGTCACAGGTTTTCACATAACCCCCACTGTCTCTTGGCCGGCATGAGAGGGGCGCGGCCGTTTTGGCTGGGTTCGGAGATACTGGACCGTGGGGGACGAGAGAAGGCGTGGCCGTTTTGCCTGGGTTCGGAGATATTGGACTGTGGGGGACGAGAGAAGGCGTGGCCGTTTTGCCTGGGTTCGGGGATATTGGACTGTGGGGGACGAGAGAAGGCGTGGCCGTTTTGCCTGGGTTCGGAGATATTGGACTGTGGGGGACGAGAGAAGGCGTGGCCGTTTTGCCTGGGTTCGGGGATATTGGACTGTGGGGGACGAGAGAAGGCGTGGCCGTTTTGCCTGGGTTCGGAGATATTGGACTGTGGGGGACGAGAGAAGGCGTGGCCGTTTTGCCTGGGTTCGGAGATATTGGACTGTGGGGGACGAGAGAAGGCGTGGCCGTTTTGCCTGGGTTCGGGGATATTGGACTGTGGGGGACGAGAGAAGGCGTGGCCGTTTTGCCTGGGTTCGGAGATATTGGACTGTGGGGGACGAGAGAAGACGTGGCCGTTTTGCCTGGGTTCGGAGATATTGGACTGTGGGGGACGAGAGAAGGCGTGGCCGTTTTGCCTGGGTTCGGAGATATTGGACTGTGGGGGACGAGAGAAGGCGTGGCCGTTTTGCCTGGGTTCGGAGATATTGGACTGTGGGGGACGAGAGAAGGCGTGGCCGTTTTGCCTGGGTTCGGAGATATTGGACTGTGGGGGACGAGAGAAGGCGTGGAAAAATTGCAGGCAATGGGAAACACAGGCAATGTATAGGTCTGCGGTCCACCAGTAGGTTGCCAATGGATATGGACACCCGGATGTATTGGTTTAGGTTCGTTAAATCTCCTCTGCAGGCCAGTTCGGTTTGTAACTCCCGATTAAGACCCCTCCATCCACTGCCGGCAGCAGAACTCAAGGTATACTCAGTGGTGGAGCGATGGACCTGTCGCAACTCACATAACAGGTGACGACCTGAAACTGAATGGTCGAACACCTCCTTGAAGAGGGCGTGGAAACATGATTCAGAGGACAGATCAGAACTTTGAGTGTCCCACCGGGCTGTGACCCAATCCAGAGCTTTGTCTGTGACGGTGTTTGTCGGTGTTTAGCTTCTCCTCGCCTCTACCTGGGCTCAAACCAGGGACCCTCTGCACACATCAACAACTGCCTCCCACGAAGCATCGTTACCCATCACTCCACAAAAGCCACGGCCCTTGCAGAGCAAGCGGAAAAACTACTTCAAGTTTTCAGAGCGAATGTCGTCACCAATTGAAAGGCTATTAGCGCGCAGCCTGCTAACTAGCTAGCCATGTCACACCGGTTACATAGGGAGATGACAAAGTCCACCCTGTCTTTGTCAGAGGTGATGTCAGCAGGGTGATGGTCAATGTACAGGTTACACTGCATGATAAATCCTTGACATTTCGCTGGGGAGACTTGACACAACTGTGAGAAGCATTGAAGTCAACATGGGCCAGCATCCCTGTGAAACGTTTTCAACACCTTGGTTTACAGGGAGGGTTTTCTGATTGGGGAATGGAGTCTCCCCGTGGGTCCTGTTTTTGGTTACACATCCATGGGGTTATCAACACTAAAGATAACAAGTATATAATTAATAGAACATTCCTTTCTGAAAAACAATGGCAACACTAGCTATTCTCTATTAGAATTTGAACGCCTACATTTCTTACATTGGTATCCCAGGTCATCTTAGGTTTCATTACATACAGTCAAGAAGAACTACTGAACATAAGAGCAGCATCAATTCACCATCAGTACGACCAAGAATATGACTTTCGCGAAGCGGATCCTGTGTTCTGCCTTTCACCCAGGACAACGGAATGGATCCCAGCCGGCGACCCAAAAAACGACTTCGTAAAAGGGGGAAACGGAGCGGTCTTCTGGTCAGACTCCGGAGACGGGCACATCGTGCACCACTCCCTAGCATTCTTCTCGCCAATGTCCAGTCTCTTGACAACAAGGTTGATGAAATCCGAGCAAGGGTTGCATTCCAGAGGGACATCAGAGACTGTAACGTTCTTTGATTCACAGAAACATGGCTCACTGGAGAGACCCCATCGGAGTCGGTGCAGCCAACTGGTTTCTCCACTAGCACTCACTTCCGTCATCATGAAGTGCTTCGAGAGACTAGTCAAGGACCATATCACCTCCACCCTACCTGACACCCTAGACCCACTCCAATTTGCTTACCACCCAAATAGGTCCACAGACCATGCAATCTCAACCACACTGCACACTGCCCTAACCCATCTGGACTAGAGGAATACCTATGTGAGAATGCTGTTCATCGACTGCAGCTCGGCATTTAACACCATAGTGCACTCCAAGCTCGTCATCAAGCTCGAGACCCTGGGTCTCGACCCCGCCCTGTGCAACTGGGTACTGGACTTCCTGACGGGCCGCCCCCAGGTGGTGAGGGTAGGCAGTAACATTTCCACCCCGCTGATCCTCAACACAGGGGCCCCACAAGGGTGTGTTCTGAGCCCTCTCCTGTACTCCCTTTTCACCCACGACTGCGTGGCCACGCACGCCTCCAACTCAATCATCAAGTTTGCGGACGACACAACAGTTGTAGGCTTGATTACCAACAACGACGAGACGGCCTACAGGGAGGAGATGAGGGCCCTCGGAGTGTGGTGTCAGGAAAATAACCTCACACTCAACGTCAACAAAGCTAAGGAGATGATTGTGGACTTCAGGAAACAGCAGAGGGAACAGCCCCCTATCCACATTGATGGAACAGTAGTGGAGAGGGTAGTAAGTTTTAAGTTCCTCGGCGTACACATCACAGACAAACTGAATTGGTCCACCCACACAGACAGCATCGTGAAGAAGGCGCAGCAGCGCCTCTTCAACCTCAGGAGGCTGAAGAAATTCAGCTTGTCACCAAAAGCACTCACAAACTTCTACAGATGCACAATTGAGAGCATCCTGTCGGGCTGTATCACCGCCTGGTATGGCAACTGCTCCGCCCACAACCGTAAGGCTCTCCAGAGGGTAGTGAGGTCTGAATAACGCATCACCTACACCACCCGATGTCACAGGAAGGCCATAAAGATCATCAAGGACAACAACCACCCGAGCCACTGCCTGTTCACCTCGCTATCATCCAGAAGGCGAGGTCAGTACAGGTGTATCAAAGCTGGGACCGAGTGACTGAAAAACAGCTTCTATCTCAAGGCCATCAGACTGTTAAACAGCCACCACTAACATTGAGTGGTTGCTGCCAACACACTGACTCAACTCCAGCCACTTTAATAATGGGAATTGATGGGAAATGTAAAATATATCACTAGCCACTTTAAACAATGCTACCTAATATAATGTTTACATACCCTACATTATTCATCTCATATGTATATACTGTACTCTATATCATCTACTGCATCTTTATGTAATACATGTATCACTATGCCACTTTGTTTACATACTCATCTCATATGGATATACTGCACTCAATACCATTTACTGCATCTTGCCTATGCCGCTCTGTACCATCACTCATTCATATATCTTTATGTACATTTTCTTTATCCCCTTATATTTGTGTCTATAAGTGTTACGCACGCCTCTATGAAGAGGGAACACAACACCCTGATACAACTAAACTCTCCGTGAAGTGAAAAAGGTATGGACTGTAGGTGCAAGTAAGAATGACAACAGGCAGAATGTGGTACCGTTTACAAGGACTTTATTCCTTCACACGGTAATATGGGGAAAAGGGGCTGGACGGAACCAAAGCAAAGAAAGTAACTCTCAAAGCCCCTCCCTCTCCTATCTTACCTGCCTACCCACTACTTATCTAATTTAGCACCACCTGGTGCCCTAACCAAAATACAGGGGGTGGTCCGCCCAGGTCTTACCTAGTGTGCCTAGACAGCGAACATGCTACGGGTATATGTATGCCCGCGGGCCTCTTGCCTAAGCACTCCCTAGGTGCCTTCCCCGTCCCCCCTGCGAACAAATGAAACAGAATATTAAACAATTTTCACAAACAAACTAAGAAACAAAGGACATCAAATAAGCTCTATCTGAGCAACAAACTCACAAAACATATCAACTCTCAGCAATGAACTCCCAGCAAAATCAACCTCTAGCAAAATCTCTAGCAAAATTTCTGCAATGACCTCTCTGCAATGACCTCTCTGCAATGACCTCTCTGCAATGACCTCTCTGCAATGACCTCTCTGCAATGACCTCCCAGCAATGACCTCCCAGCAATGACCTCCCAGCAATGACCTCCCAGCAATGACCTCCCAGCAATGACCTCCCAGCAATGACCTCCCAGCAATGACCTCCCAGCAATGACCTCCCAGCAAATCTCTCTAGCAAAATCTCTGCAATGACCTCCCAGCAAATCTCTCCCTCCTGAACAGAACACTGGCATTTATATAGCTTCAGAATGAATGGGTAATTGGAGACAGCTGCGTCTTGACGAGGGGGCGGGGTCAGCTCTCCAATTAGCCATGGAGTCGACCAATCAGCTGCTTGAGGGATTTCAGGAAGCCATTTCCTGAAATAAACACATGCAAACATACAAACTACAACACATAAACTGGGAAATGTAACAATAAGGTAGTAGTTTTGGAATTGTTAGCTAGATTACTTGTTGGTTATTACTGCATTGTCGGAACTAGAAGCACAAGCATTTCGCTACACTCACATTAACATCTGCTAACCATGTGTATGTGACAAATACAATTTGATATGATTTGATCTCCCTTTTTTTAAATAAGAAAATAGAAATTCGACATAATGAGCTTGTCCGATCATCACGCCTACTACTGCCATTTCAAATGTCGGACTGTCGGAATCTCCTAAAAGACAAGATCGCTTTTCAAACGCTTCATTACAACAAAATCTTAGTCAGTGATCAATTTGTATGTAATTAAATTAATTCATAATGATTATTAAAAATTCAGTCGATTACTCCCGGATTCTATGAGATGCCACCAAAGGTTTTATTAAAAACAGTGCAACTTGGGCCTCCCAAGTGGTGCAGCAGACTAAGTCACTGCATCATACGGCTAGAGGCATCACTACAGACCCGGGTTCGATCCCGGGCTGTATCACAACCGGCCATGATCTGGAGTCCCACATGATGGCGGACAATTGGCCCAGCGTCGTCTGTATTAGGGGAGGGTATGGCCGGAGGGGCTTTACTGGGCTCATTGCGCTCTATCAACTCCTTGTGGCAGGCCTGCAGCCTTACCCCTGTTGTCAATTGAACAGTGTTTCCTCTGACACATTGGAGCGGCTGGGTTTGGTGGGTCATGTTTCAGAGGCCACATGACTCGACCTTCACCTCCCGAGCCTGTTGGGGAGTTGCAGCTAAGCAACAAGATCAAATTTGCAGAGAAAACGGGGGTAAAATACAAAAATAAATGAATAACAAAATAATTGTGCATCTGCATTTGCATCTCGGTTGAATAAATCACAATGAAAGAAGATATCAGAATTGGATATGTTGTTAAGTACATTAGAGCATTCTCAACAAATGCTTTATTCAGACCAGGTAGCTATAACTCTTTCCAAAGTCAAGACAGAACCTCATTTATTGATAAGACAGAGAGCAGACTTTCCCAACCATTGAGTTAGACTCAACCATTACTTCCATGGTAATCATCCCAGTCGTCTACTGTTCAATAAGCTATGCAGTAATGATCAATTAGTTGATATAGCAACTATTGTATCTGAACCTAAATTAATCAATCAACGATTCTACAGCTTCTATAAAGAACCGTACACCTCTGATTGTAAATCCACACCAAGCCAAACTAAGTCCTTTCTGAAAGAATAAAACGTCTTCTCTCAACAGAGAAAGCCGTCTCATTGGGAGTCCAAATCTCTCTCAGTAGCTAGGTTCCCATACAATTGGCGACAGATTTCCAGGTGAATATTCTGAAATCTGCATAAAAACAATGTGTATTTTCCCACCAGAAATGTGTTTCCATCAAATTTACTTGTCCACAGATTTAAATTAATCTGAACAACACTTTAATTGGAACAGAATATGGAAAAATATTACCTTGACATCCCGTAATCTGAACCATACATTTTTACATTTTAAGTTTGTTCACAGACTGTATTTAACACCAAGGAAGTGTTTTACGATGACATTGGCCCCAACTCCCAACCGTTCACTGTGTCCCCTAAATCAGGTAGGCACATTCCTTCATATGATGTGGGAGTGCCCTGCAGATAAATGCTTCTGGGATAAAGTTACAACATTCATTAAAGTGCATCTACAGTACTATGTTACTCAATAATGATAAGTCCTTTAATCTCTCAATCAATCAGAGATGATTACTTCTGGCAGGCAGCACTGCTGCAAAACAATGCCTCCTTTGACTTATTCCATATTTTGTTGTCTGAATTGCCCTAATTCAAAATGGGTCGATTTTTTTTTACCCATCTACACACAATACCCCATAATAACAAAGTGAAAACATGTTGTTCGAAAATGTTCAAATGTTTTGAACATGAAATAAAGACATTTCTAATTTACATAAGTATTCACACCCATTAGTGCTTTGTAAAAGCACCTTTGGCAGTGATTACAGCTGAGATTATTTTGTTCTTCAAATTCTGTCAAATTGGTTGTTGATCATTGCTAAACAATCAGGTCTTGCCATAGATTTTCAAATAGATTTAAGTCAAAGCTGTAACTAGGCCACTCAAGAACATTCACTGTCTTCCTGGTAAGCAACTCCAGTGTACATTTGGCCTTGTGTTTTAGGTTATTGTTTTTCTGAAAGGTGAAGTCATCTCCCAGTGTCTGGTGGAAAGCAGACTGAACCAGGTTTTCCTCTAGAATTTTTGCCTGTGCTTAATTCCAGTAAAAAATAAATATCCTGAAAAACTCCCCAGTTCTTAATGATTACAAGCATTCCCATAATATGATGCCGCCACCACTATGCTTGAAAATATGGAGAGTGGTACTCAGTGATGTGTTGTATCGGATTTGTCCCTGTCACGTTCTGACCTTTATTTCCTTTGTTTTGTCATTATTTAGTATGGTCAGGGCGTGAGTTGGGTGGGCAGTCTATGTTTGTTTTTCTAGGTTTTGGGTATTTCTATGTTTCGGCCTAGTATGGTTCTCAATCAGAGGCAGGTGTCATTAGTTGTCTCTGATTGAGAATCATACTTAGGTAGCCTGGGTTTCACTGTGTGTTTGTGGGTGATTGTTCCTGTCTCTGTTTTAGTTTGCACCAGATAGGCTTGGTCACGTTGGTTTTTCTTTTTTTACTTGTTTTGGAAGAAGAGAACGAGCGCCATTCTCCTTGCGGAGATGGTGCTAAATACATCAACACGGTCGGTCCCTGGGATTGGGCTGGCCAACAAGATTCGTTTTGCTTGGAAGGAAAAGGAGTTGGAGCCTTTAGGACGGGAATCTTTTGGAAGGATAATATTGATGGGGATTCTAAAGCCGACGGTGAAGGACGTGTTTTGTTTCCAAGGCAACTCGTTGGATGGAGCATACGACGTGGCACTATATACAGAGGAAAAACACGATGATATCCTGAGAAGGGCAAGAGCAGTGGGAGGTGAGAGGCCGATGTGCCACTACGAAATAACAAGCCTGGCGAAGAATAACTTTAGGGTTGTAACTGTCAACATTTACAACCCTTACGTTAAGGACGAAGAGGTGAGGGCTTTTCTGGGGAGATACATGGATAACATCTCCTCAGCAAGGCACCTCAAAGACTCCCTTGGGTTTTGGAATGGGAGGAGAGGCTTCCAGGCCCTCCTCAGAGAGGACCCAAAGGGACATGGTGGCTACCTCCATCCTCCTGCTATGTTCTCCCTAGGGGCTGACAGGGGGACGTTGTTTTATGCACGTCAGCCCCCATTTTGCAGGCGCTGTATGGCCTACGGTCACATATTCGCCTCGTGCAGTACAAGAAAATGCAGATTTTGTGCATCTGAGGATCACGAGGCGAAGGATTGTGACAAGCCTGGGTGTGGCTCGTCAGCACACCTGTGGCGGGGGTGCCCGGCCCGTCAGAGGTCATATGCGTCTGCGGCTGGGGGGGGAGCAGGAGCGGGGGATGGGGGAAGAAGAGGAGGGGAAGGAAGCATGCCTCATGACCAGAGTACAGGTCCAGAGGGGAAGGACACAAGGAAGGAGGAGGAGCAAGAAGCGGCGGATGGAAGAGAGAAGGAAACGGAAGGCACGGGAGTAGGAGAAACAGGAAAAGCGGCGGAAGAAGGCAACCGAGTGGAGGAGCATGAGAGCGAGGGAGGAGAGGTGGAGAAGGAGACGGTGGAAGAGCAAGTGGACTGGGGGGAAAGTGCCCTGGTGGAAGAGATGAGGGGTATGGTGGAGGAGCTGGCGGGGGGTGGTATCTCTCCACTGCCGCCATCACCAAAGAAGAGTATGAAGAGGAGGGTGCGATTGGCCGACAGTGAGGGGGAGGGGATGGCCAAGAGTGATGGGGGTGGGAGAAACCTCTGGGTTGCTGCTGGTTTCCCCAGGCCCTCAATTTCTGTTGGGTGGGGACACACCTAACAAGACTCAGGACTGGGTACAGGAGGAGGTGGGGAGTTTTTTGTTTGGGGTCTCAGCCTCCCGATTTAAAAAAAAATAATAATAATAATAATTTTTTACATTTATTTATTTATTTATTTTTTCCCCCCAAACCAGCTGCAACACTGGGGAGGGGGAGTATTGTGGGGGTAGACCCAGGGCACCCGGGAGCCAAAGACTATTCCTGCATCCTGGGATGGTGTGATGGAGGAAGAGGGGGGGATGTCGGGATTACGGATGGTGTTCTCACCGGTAGATATGGAGCAGGGGAGCATCGGGTGAGTCTCCTGTTTTTTTTTTTTTTTCTGTCTGGGTTTAGAATTTGAGTGTATTACGTTTTTATTTTTTCATGGAGTCTAATTTTAGGGGTTTAAGGGATTTTGCTTAGAGGAGGGTGGTTTTTAGTTATTTGGAGGGTGTGGGGTTTGATTTTTGTTTTTTTACAGGAGGTTCACCTGAGGGATGGAGGGGATGTTAGTAGGTTTAAGAGGGAGTGGGACAAGGGGGAGTCGGTTTGGGGTGTTGGGGGGGTGCACTCATCGGGGGTAGGGATTTTGTGTGGGCACAGGGAGGTAAAAGTGGAGGATTCTTTTGTGGTAATGCAGGGAGGGTTATAGGGTGGATGTCACGATAAGGGATTGTAAATTTAGATTAGTGGTGGTGTATGGGCCACAGGTGGTGGCAGACAGGAGGGAGATGGTGGACTGTCTGACGCCCCTGTGTGTCACAAATAGGAAATTAGTGATAGGGGGATTTTAATACAGATTTAGGAAGAGGGGGATAGCAGTGCAGGCGCCATTGCCAGGCTAATGGCTTGCCATGGTCTGGTAGATGGTGGTCTGCACACTACTCCGAAAATGGACGGTCCTACATGGCGCAACTCCAGGGGGGTTGAGCGGAGGCTCGACTATATTTTTGTACCCAGGTCTTTGGGTAAATTGTCTGGGCGGCTGTTGCCTGTTTTCTTTTCGGATCACGACGGGGTGCTCCTGCAGGTGGGGTCGCCAGTCTGCCTCTTTGGTAGGGGGTACTGGAAGCTAGATCGGGATGTGCTGGAGGTTTCTTTTGGAGGCTTGAGGGCCTCCGGTCCATGTGCGAGGGGGTGTTAGAGTGGTGGGAATTAGTTAAGGTGAGGATTAGGGCTTTTATAATAGGGTATTGTAAGAGGGGGAAAAAAGGGAGGAGAGGAGGGAGGTGGATCGTATCCAAAGGTTAATTGAACTCAAATACGAGGCAGGCAACCTCGGCGGGTCGTTTGACTGGGAGAGATCCGCAACCCTAAAGGCGCAGCTCAGGGAGTTGCAGGAGCGGAAGGCTCGAGCTTTCCTGGAGCGTGCGCATAGTGGCTTTCTAGAACATAATGAGACTTGTTCTGCTATGTTCTTTAAGTTGGTTAGGGCCAGACAGAGTAGGAAGGTAATGCATGGTGTTATAGGGAAGAAGATGGTAGTATAGTTAGAAAACCAGAGGATATGGTCAGGGTGACAACTGATCATTTCCAAGGTTTATTTAAGGAAAGGGAAATAGATGTAGAGCAGGGAAATGTGTTTTTAGAACACTTGTCCAGGCGGTTGCCGGAGGACATTAGAGAAGTGATGGAGGCCCAGATCTCACTAGAAGAGGTTGAGAGCGCTCTTAGGAGGATGGGAAGAGTGTTAGGTCGATTAGGATTTGGGGAGAAGTTTATAGGATGGATTCGTACATTATATGTCGGAGCGGGGTGCCGAGTTAGTGTAAATAGTCACTTGGGTGACGTTTTTGACCTCTCGTCTGGGGTCAGCCAGGGGTGCCCACTCTCGGCTCTCCTCTTCGTTCTGTACATGGAGCCTCTGGGGGCTGCCATTAGGGCAGACACAGGGGTGGAAGGTTTGCTGATCCCTGGAAGTGGTGGGCTGCGTGTAAAGATGACGCAGTACGCCGACGACACTTATTTGCTGTTGTGCAAGGACTCGTGCCTGACAAGGTCCCTTGCCATCTTTGGGGATTTCACCCGAGCGTCGGGAGCAGTTCTGAACCATGCAAAGTCTTCCGTCAAGTTTTTCGGAAGATGGCACGGTAGAACGGATGTGCCTGGGGGGTTATCTCTCTGTGAGGGGGCCCTGAGGATTCTCGGGGTCCATTTTGAGAGCTCTGGCTCAGCGACGCTAAACTGGAACATGCGTATCGCAGTGGTACAGAGGAAGCTAGCAATGTAGAAAGCTAGGTATTTGTCTTTTATGGGCTTTTATGGTCTCTTTTGTATTTGGCATACATCTACCCATTGCCGGCTTGTCTGAGGAGGCCTCTAGTGAGGCTTGTGTTTCAGTTTATGTGGAGTGGCAGGTGCGAGTGGGTCGCCAGGGCACGCATGATCTGTCCCATCGGGGAGGGAGGTAGAGGGGTACCACATTTCCCCCTCAAGCTGGACACAATTTTTGTTTCTTTCTTGTTAACGGAGCTTGCTCAGCCAGTGATACACCCGTCCGGTTACCTCCTGCGGGTGTTTTTCTCGTATCAGGCGAGAAGCATAATGGTGTGGTCTAACACGGGTCCTCGGGCGGAACAGCTGCCGTGGCACTTTGGTCATGCGGCCAAGTGCGCACCCTGAGTTTGAAGTTGCCCGAGTAGGTTTAGATCATAGGCACCTGTACGAGGAGGTCAGACAGGGAGTCCGGCGCCTGTAGTGGGCATCTCGGAAGTGGTCTGGGAGGGAGTGCAGGCGCGGGGTCTGGACAACAGGCTCAAGGACCTGAATTGGTTGAGCCTTCATAAGTGTTTGCCGGTACGTTCCATCTTGTACCGGTATAGTTTGGTGCAATCCCCCACCTGTCCAAGATCCTCTTGTGGCAGGGAGGAGACTGTGCGTCTTGTCTTTTGGGACTGTGCCTTTGCCGGAGTAGTATGGGCTAGGGCACGGGTGTTGTTAGGTTTGGTAAAGGGGGATTTTGTATTGACGTGGGCCAGGTTAGAGAGGGGTGTAGGGAGAGCGAGAGGGATGGATAGGGACAGGTTTCTGCTCTGGCTTCTCATGAGTCTCTTTAAACGGGGGCTGTGGGAAGCAAGGCAGAACATGGTGAAGACAGGGAGAGATTGGGGGGTGGAAGGGATAGTGAGGAGGGTGGAAGGAGATTTGAGGGGGAGGATGAAGAGGGAGGAGAGGAAGTGGGGGCAGCATGCTGCTCGGGAGAGGTGGAAGGGGGGTTTAGGGCTGGGTGTCATTTAGATTTGTAAGAGGATAGATTAGGGACGGGGAGATAGGGAAAGGTATTTTGTAGGGTGACGGGGAGGGAAGATGCTCCCCTGAGGTTTTGTTTGGGGACATATGTTTAGTTTCATTTGTTTAATTAAAATACCATTATTTGAGTATGTATGTAAATTATGAGTTGTAAAGAATGAATGGTATTGAAGATAATAAATTATTTTTTATAAAAAAATATATTTAAAAAAATAGGGCTGTTTTTGGTTTTCCACGTTTATTGTTTTGTAGTATTCATGTTTATCTGTTTTTATTAAACATGAGTCAATATAACCACGCTGCGTTTTGGTCCTCCTCTACTTCAGTGGGAGAGGCTGCACTACTTGGGAGGAGATTCTAGTCGAGAAAGGACCCTGGGCAGAGCCAGGAGAATATTGCCGCCCCAAGGCAGAGCTGGAGGCAGCAAAAGCAGAGAGGCGGCATTATGAGGAACTATTCCACCTCGCCGCACTGGCAGGGCGACCGGGACCATTCAACCGGGTAAGGTTGGGCAGGCTCTGTGCTCAAGAGCTCCAGTGCGCCTGCACGGCCCGGTCTATCCGTCACCACCTCCACGCACCAGCCCTCCGGTGGCAGCCCCCGCACCATTTATTTATTTTATTTAACCTTTATTTAACTAGGCAAGTCAGCTAAGAACAAATTCTTATTTACAATGACGGCCTACACCGGCCAAACCCTAACCTGGACGACGTTGTGATACAGCCTGGAATCTAACCAGTGTCTGTAGTGACACCTCTAGCACTGAGATGCAGTGCCTTAGACAGCTGCTTCACTCGGGAGCCCAAGTATTAGTACTGTGGAGTGACTGCAATGTTGTTAATCCATCCTCAGTTAATCCATGCTCAGTTTTCTCCTATCACAGCTATTAAACTTTGTAACTGTTTTAAAGTTACCATTGGCCTCATGGTGAAATCCCTGAGCGTTCTTTCCTCTCCGGCAACTGAGTTAGGAAAAACGCCTGTCAGAGCAAAGCCAAAAAAATTGTCAAAGACTCCAGTCACCCAAGTCATAGCCTGTTCTCTCTGCTATCACACTGCAAGCGATACCGGAGCGCCAAGTCTAGGACCAAAAGGCTCCTTAACAGCTTCTACCCCCAAGCCATAAGACTGCTGAACAATTAAACAAATGGCCACCGGACTATTTACATTGCCCCTCCCCCATTTGTTTTTACACTGCTGCTACTCGCTGTTTATCTATGTATAGTCTCTTCACCCCTACCAACATGTACAAGTTACCTCCACTAACCTGTACCCCCCCCCCACATTGACTCGGTACCAGTACCCCCTGTATATAGCCTCATTGTTATTTTATTGTGTTACTTTTTACTTTTGTTCATTTGTAAATATTTTCTTAACTCTTTCTTGAACTGTATTGTTGGTTAAGTGCTTGAAAGTAATTTGTTTCATGGTAAGGTCTACCCCCGGTTGTATTCGGGACGTGTAACAAATAAAGTTTGATTTGATTTTTGTCTTTGTAGTGACTGGGTGTATTGATACACAATCCGATATGTAATTCATAATGTCACCATGCTCAAAGGGATATTCAATGTCTGCTTTTCTTTCACCCATCTACCAATAGGTGCACTTCTTTGCAAAGCATTGGAAAAGCTCCCTGGTCTTTGTGGTTGAAGAATATTTAGGCTTGCCATAAAAAAGTGGTTGAATACTTATTGACTATTTTTATTAACTTGTAAAAATGTCAAACTATTCTTTAAATCTCAATTTCATCCATTTTAAATTCAAGGACTAACACAACTAAATGTGAATACTTTCTGAAGGCACTATATATGGCAATTACCCCACTCTCCCAATTCACCAGTGGACACAGTTACTATTAGAAGTTATAACATTAGAATTATCGGCAGCGAGAATGAATTGAGCTAGTCATGGAATAATTGAGGTCTGGACAAATACGCTTGTCTCTGGAAAGACTAATCTCAGTTAACGCCCAACATACAAATAAACAACCTATAAAGCCATAAGAACTGTATTTTGTAACATGATCATAAGGATCACACCTTTGTATTGATGTACCTTTTTAATGTTTTTTTCTTTGAGTGATTATATAATTATATGAATTTGTATATTAAACCTGTAACTTTGACCCCCTATAAAAAAAATCTAAGACAAAATTAGAATTTTGTCACAAAAAAACACAACTAATGTTGATATTATGGATGGTCAGTCCTTGCAGCCATAGCTCTGTTTATGAATCCAAATTAAATCAAATACATTTTTATTGGTCACATACACGTAGCCAATTTGAGAGTGGTTACATTTCTCCAGCCCAATCTCTCAACTTTTTAGCGGAACAGTAGCGAGGACTACACTTTATTGTTTCAAGTGCTGATTGCCGCTTTAAGGCATTATCTTTGAAGGTAAAGAAGTGCATTACTCTTATCTCATACCAAAGCACAATCAACAGTTCACATTCACAGTTTGAGACTGGAATTCAATAGGTCGCTTTTACACCCAAGATAGTGTGAACACATTCATGATATGTGGGGAACCAAAGTGGCTGTTCGTTTTTAAAAGCGTTGTCTTCCGCAGTTATACACAATAAAGTCCAAGTTCCAGCCTTGTTGGATACCCTCATAATGATTGATTTCCCATCATACACCTTTGGTACTGGAGAAATATTGTACAGACTTCATAACCCCTTTTTTCAACTGTCTCTCCAGCTGCCTTCAGGAATTCCATAGACAAAATTTCACACACACACAAATACAAACACACACACCTCCATCAAGGCATTCCATGAACCTACAAAAATAAATAGCCAGACTTCTCAGAAACTAGTCTGTCAAGGGAAAGCTGTTCACTCCTGCCAAGGTTGAGTGAGCATAATGTCTCATAATGGGAAAAGAATCGAGGAGCAGCCACTGCACATTGTCTGAAACTCTTATTAAATGATTGCCTTTCACAGTGCACAGTGAATGTGACATGGTACCCGCTAGCAGTGGAGTAACAGCGACCTATCCAACAGGGCGGCTGTGTGAAACCATCCTGCAGTGTAAACAGCTGTTGATGTCTGATAAATATGGCTCTCAGGGAAAAAGATACAAGATGAACACTACCATGACCCTCCTCCTTCCCATTCCGCCATTGGCATGCTAAAGGGGAACCAGCCAATTTCAGCGAACCTCAACATGAAGAGTGAGAAATATACAAACGTCATGGTATAGGAAATGAATCCTAATGCAACTTATGAGATTAAATTAGATTCACATTTAGCCCCCTAAAGTCGATTGATGCACCGGTGCGTCAATCTAAGTAACATAATAAAATAATCTGTCAGTTTATCTGTTTTGTAGTGGATGCATCTCAATCCACCGCATCTGCCTATGTCACACTTCCACATCTGCTGTGAAAGGTGACAGAGCTAGATCGGTGCTGTGAAAGGGGACAGAGGTAGAGTGTTGCTGTGAAAGGTGACAGAGCTAGATCGGTGCTGTGAAAGGGGACAGAGGTAGAGTGTTGCTGTGAAAGGTGACAGAGCTAGATCGGTGCTGTGAAAGGGGACAGAGGTAGAGTGGTGCTGTGAAAGGGGACAGAGGTAGAGTGGTGCTGTGAAAGGGGACAGAGCTAGAGTGGTGCTGTGAAAGGTGACAGAGCTAGATCGGTGCTGTGAAAGGGGACAGAGGTAGAGTGGTGCTGTGAAAGGGGACAGAGGTAGAGTGGTGCTGTGAAAGGGGACAGAGGTAGAGCGGTGCTGTGAAAGGTGACAGAGCTAGATCGGTGCTGTGAAAGGGAACAGAGGTACAGTGGTGCTGTGAAAGGTGACAGAGCTAGATCGGTGCTGTGAAAGGGAACAGAGGTAGAGTGGTGCTGTGAAAGGTGCCAGAGCTAGATCGGTGCTGTGAAAGGGGACAGAGGTAGAGTGGTGCTGTGAAAGGGGACAGAGGTAGAGCGGTGCTGTGAAAGGTGACAGAGCTAGATCGGTGCTGTGAAAGGGGACAGAGGTAGAGTGGTGCTGTGAAAGGTGACAGAGCTAGATCGGTGCTGTGAAAGGGAACAGAGGTAGAGTGGTGCTGTGAAAGGTGACAGAGCTAGATCGGTGCTGTGAAAGAGGACAGAGGTAGAGTGGTGCTGTGAAAGGGGACAGAGCTAGAGTGGTGCTGTGAAAGGGGGCAGAGGTAGAGCGGTGCTGTGAAAGGTGACAGAGCTAGATCGGTGCTGTGAAAGGGGACAGAGGTAGAGTGGTGCTGTGAAAGGGGCAGAGGTAGAGCGGTGCTGTGAAAGGGGACAGAGGTAGAGTGGTGCTGTGAAAGGATTGGTGCTGTGAAAGGGGACAGAGCTAGAGTGGTGTTTGTCAGACCATGAGACATCCCAAAAATCGGTCTTCTCACAAAAACATCTGTAGCGTCCGAACGTCTGAAGCATCCGAACATGACTGAACATATGAAAAGTTGTACTCGGTGATGTGACCTTACAGATAATTGTATGTGTGGGGTATGAAGATGAGGTAGTCATTAAACACATATTAGACACTATTATTGCACACAGAGTGAGTCCATGCAACGTATTGTGTGACTTGTTAAGCTCATTTTTACTCCTGAACTTATTTAGGCTTGCCATAACTAAGGAGTTGAATGCCTATTGACATTTGTGCTTCATTTTTTATTCATTTGTAAAAATGTCTAAAAACATTTTGCACTTTGACATTATGGGGTATTGTGACACAAAATTGAAATTCAATCCATTTTAAATGCAGGGTGTAACACAACAAAATGTGGAAAAAGTCAAGGGATGTGAATACTTTCTGAAGACACTATAGCTGGCAGTTGGCACCCTGGCAATTCTTTTATCAGCTTCTGTCAGGTGCTATTCCATTAGTGTTCTGACTCTTCTCATGAGTCTGTCTGTGTAATTCATACTCTGCTGTGTGTTAGACTGAAGCTGTCATCTCCAGCCGCATCTCTCTCCCTCTGCCAAACCTCCACCCACCTGTCTGTTCCAGTCTCTCCATCTATCACGTCTATCACTTCTTCCCAGTCTGCGGATGAAAGGGGTAACAGTGCTATGAGTCCCTGTGTGAAAATAGAAGCTTTGTCATCGTTGGGTCTATAGCTGCTACCACACCATCTGTAAAGAGAAATGTACCACACATACCATACCCTCTATACCAACCTGGTCTCAGAGTATTTTGTATTATTCTGTACGTAAATCTGAAAACACTCTATTTAGTATGATATGTTTTAATTTGTGGATGTCCATCACCCATTTCGTATGATATGTTACAAATTAAAATGTGGATTATATGTTACAAAATCTGGCTAGGTGGCAAACGTTAGCTAGCTCGCTAGCGTTGGCTGGTCTAGGGGTTAGGGGTTAAGTTTAGGGTTATGTTTAATAGATAGGTTAGAGGGTTAAGGTTAGGGTTAGGGTTAGGGGAAGGGTTTGCTAAAAGGGTTAAGGTTAGGGTTAGCTGAAGTGGTTGAGGTTAGGGGAAGTAGTTCAAAGTAGCTAAAAACTAGTAAGTAGTTGAAGAGCTAGTAATTAGCTAAAATGCTAAAGTTGTCCATGATGAGATTCAAACTCTCAACTTTTGGATTGCTAGACATTCATGTTATACATCTACCCAGCCACATGGAAAACCACTGATTACGTACATAATAATACAAAAAGCTCTGAGACGACTTTGTCTATACAGACATCACACCTGCTTTGAATAACAGATTTAAGATTATGGTTGGTCCCTACTTCAAACTTCTCGCCTGGCCTAGTTTGACCAGTACATCCTTACTCTGTAGACCCTCAGGAGTGGCACATACAGGCTGTCCTGGTACTCTAGGTTGTCCTGGTCACTCTCTCAGGGACTCCAGAGTGTCAGCCACTGAATGATGGAAAGGAAAGAGACGGAGAGGAGCTCAGAAAAGGTTAATTGGTTTTGTTGACCATCTGTTTCTTAAGCAGTGGTGGGAGCTGAGCATGGGTGAACAGCGTGAAGAGGCCCAGCATAGCAAACAGCCTGTATGAGGATTAAAGGCATCGATTGGCGGATGAGTGGTAACCTGTCCATCGTATTAATGGAGCACAAGTTCATATCACTCTTCTTCTTCTCTTTGCCTTTTGGCTCTCGCTTTCTTTCACAGCTCTCTCTCCTTCTTTCTTATCTCTCTGTCTTTCACCTGCTGTTGCGATTGGCTCCCTCTCTCAGGGTCTCTCTCTCTCGGGGTCTCTCTCTCTCTCAGGGTCTCTCTCTCTCAGGGTCTCCCTCTCTCAGGGTCTCTCTCTCTCTCAGGGTCTCTCTCTCAGGGTCTCTCTCTCTCTCAGGGTCTCTCTCTCTCAGGGTCTCTCTCTCAGGGTCTCTCTCTCTCAGGGTCTCTCTCTCTTGCTCTCTCTCAAGCTCTCTTTCTCTGTCTGCCTCCCCCTCACTCTACCCTACTCTACTCTCTACTTCACCTCAAGGTGAACAAGGTGCCCAAGCACACTGAAAGAAAGAGAGAGCTTAAAGAGAGTAGGGAATGCACTTGGCCAGTCTGAACACAGGGCCAATGCAAACAACCTGAGCAGAACTGTTGCTTGTGAAAACCTATGATTCCTTCAGCTCCCACTGAGCAGAGAGTGACTGGCTGCTTCTGTCATGCTGACCACACCACTAGCGTTACGTGCGCAAGCGTTGCAAAAGAGACATTACTGTGCAGCCGTATTCATCGACCTGGCCAAGGCTTTCGACTCTGTCAATCACAACATTCTTATTGGCAGACTTGACAGCCTTGGTTTCTCAATGATGATTGCCTCGCCTGGTTTACCAACTACTTCTCTGATAGAGTTCAGTGTGTCAAATCGGAGGGCCTGTTGTCTGGACCTCTGACAGTCTCTATGGGTGTGTCACAGGGTTCAATTCTCGGGCCGACTCTCTTTTCTGTATACATCAATGATGTTGCTCTTGTTGCTGGTGAGTCTCTGATCCACCTCTACGCAGATGACACCATTCTGTATACTTCTGGACCCTCCTTGGACACTGTGTTAACTAACCTCCAGACGAGCTTCAATGCCATTACAACTCTCCTTCCGTGGCCTCCAACTGCTCTTAAACGCAAGTGAAACTAAATGCATGCTTTTCAATCGATCGCTGCCCGCACCTGCTCGCCCGTCCAGCATCACTACTCTGGACGGCTCTGACTTAGAATACGTGGACAACTACAAATACCTGGGTGTCTGGTTAGACTGTAAACTCTCCTTCCAGACTCACATTAAGCATCTCCAATCCAAAATTAAATCTAGAATCGGCTTCCTATATCGCAACAAAGCATCCTTCACTCATGCTGCCAAACATACCCTCATAAAACTGACGATCCTACCGATCCTCAACTTCGGTGATGTCATCTATAAAATAGCCTCCAACACTCTATTCAACAAACTGGATGCAGTCTATCACAGTGCCATCCGTTTTGTCACCAAAGCCCCATACAATACCCACCATTGTGACCTGTACGCTCTCTTTGGTTGGCCCTCGCTTCATACTCGTCGCCAAACCCACTGGCTACAAGTTATCTACAAGTCTCTGCTAGGTAAAGCTCCGCCTTATCTCAGCTCACTGGTCACCATAGCAGCACCCACTCGTAGCACTCGCTCCAGCAGGTATATCTCACTGGTCACCCCCAAATCCAAATCCCTTTCCTTACAGTTCTCTGCTGCCCATGACTGGAACGAATTGCAAAAATCTCTGAAGCTGGAGACTCACATCTCCCTCACTAGCTTTAAGCACCAGCTGTCAGAGCATTTTACAAATCACTGCACCTGTACTTAGCCTATCTGTAAACAGCCCATCTATCTACCTACCTCATCCCCATACTGGTATTTATTTATTTATTTTGCTCCTTTGCACCCCAGTATCTCTACCTGCACATTCATCTTCTGCCGATCTACCATTCCAGTGTTTAATTGCTATATTGTAATTACTTTGCCACCATGGCCTATTTATTTCCTTAACTTACCTCATTTGCACTCACTGTATATAGACTTTTTGTTTTCTTTTGTTCTACTGTATTATTGACTGTATGTTTTGTTTATTCCATGTGTAACTCTGTGTTGTTGTATGTGTCGAATTGCTACGCTTTATCTTGGCCAGGTCGCAGTTGCAAACGAGAACTTGCTCTCAACTAGCCTACCTGATTAAATAAAGGTGAAATAAATCAAATAAATAAATAAAAATGTACACATACCTGTACATACACATGTTGTCAATCACCATATAAAGTCCACAGTAGAAGAAGAAGAAGACGAAGACTGAAGGAGAGATTACTAGAAACAAACTAGTTTTCCCCTTTAATCTATGGATGAATTGTTGGAGTAGAGAACACATGACATTGTGTGACTCAAAATGTGTCAAAATTCTACAAAGATTCACAAAAAAGGACCTTGTGCATTTCAGGTACATGTTTATATCCCAGCACAAATTAGATAGCAACAGCTAGCTATTTATCTAAATGGCCATGAATGTTACATGAGTTTCGACCTGTCCCTAAATTAATATAGTTTGTTCAAAGTTTGTTTTGATATTTCAACCTCCTAATCGTGTCTGGTGTGGATGGACAAAATCAACATGCGTGTCCTAATTGCGTCTGGTGTGGATGGACAAAATCAACCTGCGTGTCCTAATCGCGTCTGGTGTGGATGGACAAAATCAACATGCGTGTCCTAATCGCGTCTGGTGTGGATGGACAAAATCAACATGCGTGTCCTAATTGCGTCTGGTGTCGATGGACAAAATCAACATGCGTGTCCTAATCGCGTCTGGTGTGGATGGACAAAATCAACCTGCGTGTCCTAATCGCGTCTGGTCGGGATGGACAAAATCAACCTGCGTGTCCTAATCGCGTCTGGTGTGGATGGACAAAATCAACCTGCGTGTCCTAATCGCGTCTGGTGTGGATGGACAAAATCAACCTGCGTGTCCTAATCGTGTCTGGTGTGGATGGACAAAATCAACCTGCGTGTCCTAATCGCGTCTGGTGTGGATGGACAAAATCAACCTGCGTGTCCTAATCGCGTCTGGTGTGGATGGACAAAATCAACCTGCGTGTCCTAATCGCGTCTGGTGTGGATGGACAAAATCAACCTGCGTGTCCTAATCGCGTCTGGTGTGGATGGACAAAATCAACCTGCGTGTCCTAATCGCGTCTGGTGTGGATGGACAAAATCAACCTGCGTGTCCTAATCGCGTCTGGTGTGGATGGACAAAATCAACCTGCGTGTCCTAATCGCGTCTGGTGTGGATGGACAAAATCAACATGCGTGTCCTAATCGCGTCTGGTGTGGATGGACAAAATCAACCTGCGTGTCCTAATCGCGTCTGGTGTGGATGGACAAAATCAACCTGCGTGTCCTAATCGCGTCTGGTGTGGATGGACAAAATCAACCTGCGTGTCCTAATCGCGTCTGGTGTGGATGGACAAAATCAACCTGCGTGTCCTAATCGCGTCTGGTGTGGATGGACAAAATCAACCTGCGTGTCCTAATCGCGTCTGGTGTGGATGGACAAAATCAACATGCGTGTCCTAATCGCGTCTGGTGTGGATGGACAAAATCAACCTGCGTGTCCTAATCGCGTCTGGTGTGGATGGACAAAATCAACCTGCGTGTCCTAATCGCGTCTGGTGTGGATGGACAAAATCAACATGCGTGTCCTAATCGCGTCTGGTGTGGATGGACAAAATCAACCTGCGTGTCCTAATCGCGTCTGGTGTGGATGGACAAAATCAACCTGCGTGTCCTAATCGCGTCTGGTGTGGATGGACAAAATCAACCTGCGTGTCCTAATCGCGTCTGGTGTGGATGGACAAAATCAACCTGCGTGTCCTAATCGCGTCTGGTGTGGATGGACAAAATCAACCTGCGTGTCCTAATCGCGTCTGGTGTGGATGGACAAAATCAACCTGCGTGTCCTAATCGCGTCTGGTGTGGATGGACAAAATCAACATGCGTGTCCTAATCGCGTCTGGTGTGGATGGACAAAATCAACCTGCGTGTCCTAATCGCGTCTGGTGTGGATGGACAAAATCAACCTGCGTGTCCTAATCGCGTCTGGTGTGGATGGACAAAATCAACATGCGCGTGATGGTGCCCGGTCTAGTCAGCATGTGAGTCTCCCCTCTCTCATAGAGGCAGAGTTTCATATCAAAACTGCATTAAAAGTCAGTTGCGCTCACACAGTACTATATGTCACTAATATCCAATTCCATAATGACTGCATCCCATTTTCTCGCACTGTTTACTATTTCAATATTTCTAATTCCAATATGCAAATTACAGATATAGGTGGAGTATAGATTTACTTTCAGGATCATGTAAGTACTGCCTTGGTTTGCAAGGTTATGTTATGAAATAAATATATTCATCATGAGTGATCATTAGCAACTGAATTGTTTTTGAGGAACTGGTGCGACTATGTGGAAACTGTCTGGTAATTTACATCCTTTAACTGGACCAAAACAGTTAATTTGGTAGTAAAACACTACCAACATGTTACTTCACCATTCAATTACCTGCTATTGATTGCTTTGAAATGATTTGCACAGTTAAATACTTATCTTTGCATATCATTTCACTGTCAGCCTATTAAGACCTGCAGTAGTTATTCAACCCAGTTTCAATCAGAAACTTCTTATTCTCACTCCAACTTCATACTTTAAAAAAAGTGCAACCTCTTATTGCATTTCTCACATTTTTTATTCATAGATTTTAAATGTGTAATTAAATGGGTTTTGGTGCAAAATGCTATATATCCATTGTTTAGCTGGAATGGAATGTTGATATATTTGGCTGTGATATGTGGTTGTCTTACTTAACCATCTTAAAACGTATGCACTAATTGTGAGTGCTCTTTGGATAAGAGTATCTGCTAAATTACTAAAATGTCAAATATAAATATTTTACATGCATATGTCATATTACTGTATAGATTCATGTTTTAAAACCGTTTTTTTATATTGATGTTATTAATGTATAATTTGTACAGTTCTTTATTAAAAATGTTGTTATTTGTCAACTAATATTATTTTAAAAAACCTAGAAGTACTACTTATTTCCCTGAGAGTGAGGGGGATATAGCATTTTGCAACAAAACATGATTACTTGTATCGCTGAAATGAAATCATCAAGTGATAGATTTCAAACAAAGAAAGTACCTGTCTGTCAGTGAACAACCCTCTTCCATAACTTCTTTAAACAATAAAAGCTCATTTACATTTCTGAATTTGGATATATATCGATTTGGAATGAAACTCCTCATATGTCCCATTCAAGGACACCCCAGTGAACATAGAGGACAGGAGCGTTTAAACTCTGTTTACAATCAGATGAATTATTCATAGGTATAAAATATTCACATTTCAATCAAGTCAGTACATTACTGGGGAGGGAAGGAGGGAAGGAAAGTGAGTTTTAAAAAAGCCCAACAGGAAGAAAGAAAGAAAGAAAGAAAGAAAGAAAGAAAGAAAGAAAGAAAGAAAGAAAGAAAGAAAGAAAGAAAGAAAGAAAGAAAGAATGAAAGAAAGAAAGAAAGAAAGAAAGAAAGAAAGAAAGAAAGAAAGAAAGAAAGAAAGAAAGAAAGAAAGAAAGAAAGAAAGAAAGAAAGAAAGAAAGAAAGAAAGAAAGAAAGAAAGAACATTCCCATGTATTTGATGATTCTCCTGTTACTTTTCATTTTGGGAGAGTTAAGGGGGTACTCATTATATGGAAATACAAGCTAATGAATAACAAAAGAAGCCCATAGTAATTAGTGGTTTAAATTAATTAATTCAAGTGGTTTAAAATAATAATGGAGGAGGGAGAGACATTGTTTTGTAGAGAAAACACAAATGACATTTGAATCCAGAGATTATGGGTTATGTGCTATAAAAACACTAGCAGTCTCTTAGAGATCTGATTGCCAGAGAAGTCTCCTACATTTACCAACTATAGAGAAAGGAGTATCAATTAAAGGGATGTTTTCATGTGTACCTTAGTTGATATACCACAGGAATAAAATAGGATTCCATGAATGTTAACTACCTGAAATTGAATTGCATGCAGTCGGTAATGAAGTTGGTTTCCAAGGTAATTCTGCATGCTAAAGAGGATTCTTTACCCCTGTACAGACCAAGGCTACAGTACAGAAACCACTACATCAGTAATTAAGAAACAAATTGCAGTTGGTTGAGAATGCTATTAGTATTTATAATAAGCCATCATGTGTTTTTGTCTATCAATAACACTGGGTCTGTTTTCTTTATGTATGATCTGATCATGTCAATGGTACTAAGTCCCAGTTTACAGAGAGGCCAAATAGCTAGGAGATAGGCTACTGTCCAATTCACCACCAGTGTTCCAATAGAAGCCCTGTATGGTGAGTTATCAACTACCTTGGTCTGATTGAACCAGATCTGTAGAAAAACCTAAAGTAACCTGTTACTGATTTGGTCGATTTCAGTCCAGCATCTCTACTGTGAAATGACAGTCTCTCCTGTGTCCATAATTTAGGCTATTGCACTGCAGCCTCGTCAGGAGGAAATTAGTAGTCTTGTAGGTCCAGTATATGTATCTGGAGATGACAGCAACGGAGGTCCCCATCATTAATTGGGGCAATCAATTTAATACACTTAGTATCAGGTGCAGAGAAGGGAGTCAGTAAATGCACTCAGTTATTGACTGTCAAGGCAATAAATATACTGATGTGCTGCATCTGAAGGCACACCATTCATCACCAGAGGACATTGGAATGTTCTACTTAATTCCAAATTCAAATAATGTCAGTAATTCTTATGGAAAAATGTGTTTGTGTTTTACAATACTGTATTGACACTGTTTTATAACATAGTACGAGTTCAGATGATTTTCTTATATTCGTGCCAAGCTGGCTACATAAAATGCTCTGAGCTGGAGCCACAAATTGAACTCTTTTTTTGTTAGGCCATTCACTACCAAGACAGGTTATTTCTTCTTTAACACGCATGCTTGATAACACAGTGAAAGCATAGTCAAAAGACTCCTCACACTACAGAAACAGGCGATAGGCTAGTGCCCTATGAGCCGTTCTGGCTCGTACAAAGCTTACTTAATATAGTCCAAAGAGTTTTCTCTAAAAACTCCAGGTTTACTCAAGCATGGATAACAGGTCAGCCGGTCAGCCACATATCCAAGAGTTCCATGCTCTGAGGCGACCCTGAACCACTGTACTCTGAAGACAGTGGCGGTTGGTGCACCTGGCCCCTGAAGGAGGTAGGCTGGTAAGGGGTTCAGTGAGTTCAGCCAGAGCCCCAGGCTCAAAGCCAGCAGCCTTTAAATGATGCCATCTCCTACATTCAACTGAGATCCCACTGAGACTATTTTCAAACCGCTCACTGGCACTCCTATTGCCGGAGGAACTCAGGCTCAGGAGGCTGACCTCTCAATTGGTAAGAAATGTTTCCCTTTTTAGTCTGGCTTTTTTTCTTTTCGCAATCACATGGGTGGAAAATGGACTCTCCGGGTAGATTATTAAAGTTTAATAATCCACTTTGACAGAGGACAGTGCTTGGAACACTTGCTTGAAATGCCAGGTTCAATGGCTGACGATGAGTCTGGATTTTAAATACTCCTTATCAAATATAAATAATAGAGAGCCACCATTAAGGCCCATATCTGATTTAGATAGATGGGCCTATTAAAAAGAAGCCTAATGAAGTGTCTTTTTCTGTTCTCCCAAGGTTCAGCAATAAAGCTAAATGAGGAACAATTTCTTTCTGTCCATTGCAAAAATTACTTACTCTGTCCTCTTCTCTTCTGTCTCAAGGTTCAATGAGCAACTGGGCAACAGGAGTAGACGTAACATAGTAAATGTAAATCCTGGACACACTGTAAAATGTATATAGGTTCAGAAATGTTGTGAAATAGCAGTTACAAAACAAACTGGATGGACATCAGAAATAGAGGAAGGACTAAAAACAAACAAAATATAACTATTGTAAAATAGATTGTGTCTGTAAAATGTGTATAAGATGTATAAACTGAAGGTAGAAGCCTAAGTGTTATTGTTTATTAGTTTACTCCACTTTGGGGAAGGGTGGTACGGGGAATAATAAATGTGTATGTGTATGTATATATGTGTATATGTATGTGTGTATAAATATATATATTTACCCCCAAAAAAGATATGGGGGACAATTACATTGATGGAACCAACAATCTTTCTGCAATATTAAGCTGATCCACCCCTAAAAAAAATATTAAAAATCTGGGGCACTCCAGTTAGTGTGATATTTTACATTTTGTAAGTTATGTACTCATTTGTTGATGTCAGTCATCCATTTTGTATGAATTGTTACAAAGGACCATTTCTATGATATGTTACAAATTGCAATTCGTACAATATGTTACAAATTTGCTAAATGTATGATATGTTACATATTACAATTTGTTCTGGCTAATGTAAGCTAGGTGGCTAGGTCACTAACGTTAGCTAGGTGGCTAACATTAGCTAGGCTATGGGTTAGGGTTTGGGGTTAAGGTTAAGGTTAGGGTTAGGCATTACGTTAAAGGGTTTTAAGCTTAGGTTTAGAGTTAGGAGTTAGGTTAAAGGGTTAAGGTTAGGGTTAGGGGAGGGTTAACTAACACGCTAGTTAAAAAGTAGTAAGCAGTTGCAAAGTAGCTAAAATGCTAAAGTTGTCCGTGATGAGATTTGAACACGCAACCTTTGGGTTGCTAGACATTCCATTATATGTCTGACCAACTACCCTACTTGTGTTTTTGCCATCAAGTAACCTTCTATCTTATGTAAATAGGCCAAACATAACATATCACACTAATTTCAATGTCCGGGATTTACTTTTACTATGTTACGTCTAGTGTATGAAACCAGGCTGTATTGGGAGACCCATATTAGAGCTTTATGGCTTTTAAGAGAATGAGTCTGAGTCTGAGCTGTTGCTGGATCCATAGGAGACAAAAGACAGGAGATAATTTATACGTTATATTTGTTTTTAACGGTCTCAAGGGAGTAGATGACTCATGTGATTTTTGCTTTTACTGTCTCTGAATAAAGTACTTCCTCCACAGCCCATGTATCAAATAGTCTGATTTCTGGCACCAGAGTTTCTGCTGGTTTGTTTGGTAGCCTATTATAATTATAAACGTCTGTCTCTGGTTTAGTGTGAATGCATTAATATGATTGGAAGAATCTGTTGGATTTAATAATGGAATGAAATTTAGCTGTAGCTGTGCCAACTACGACTATAAAGTGACCCTCTCTTCACTCTAGACATTCAAATTAAGTAAAGATGTTAAGCTTACATTAATCCAGGACTTGTTTGGCAGATGAAGGCTGAGCGTGAACCAGAAACAGTTTGCTGACATTATGATTCAAGCCTTTCGCGACTATCCACATTCTCATCCACAAACCATCCTGCATTGCTGACATCCTATCTCTGTAAGTGACCAGTAAGTGACCAGGAAACACACAGTTGGAGCATGTATCTCTTCGGTGGTATGCTTAACAAACTGACCGTGTGGTGCCCTGCTTGGACGGCTTACTCAGCATGGTTGTGTCCCAAATATCACCCTATTCCATATACTGTATTTAGTGCACTACTTAGGGAATGGGATGCCATTTGGGACGCATCCTATGTCTTCCTCCTGACTCCCTAGCTGTGTCCGCACTAATCGTACTATTTGTGATGTAAATTCAGTATGTAGTATGCTTATTGATCATAGTACAGAAATAGTTAGCATGCCAAAAGTTCCCGGATGTCGTACTAAATAGGCCAAAATACGAAGTATACAAGAAGTGGACACTATTTACATGCTTTTAGGGCCCATAATGCAATTTTTCAGAAAATGTGTGTGGCTTCACAACGTTTTCAGATTTGAAGAAAATGAAGGAAAATATGCAGCCGAAGTGCGACGAGAGCAGATACAAATTCATTGTATTAACAAATTATGACAAATGTTGAGAAAATGTTGAGCAATATAATAAAGTAATGACACAGAAACAGCAGGGGTTCAAACTTTACAACCCAGTTCCTACATTTGAATATAATAATTGATTTTATCAAACAAAACCATGCTACATTCGATCTCTGGGACAGTCAGGATGACAAATCAGAGCAAGATTACTGAATATAAGTACATTATTTACCTTCAGAGGTGAATGTATCAAACCAGTTGCTGTGATAAAAGTGTTTTGTTGTTGTTCACTCTCCTCAAACAATAGTATGGTATTTTTCCACTGTAATAGCTACTGTAAATTGGACAGTGCAGTTAGATTAACAAGAATTTAAGCTTTCTGCACATGTAAGACATGTTTATGTCCTGGAAAGTTGGATGTTACTTACAACATCATGCTAATCACATTAGTGGACGTTAGCTCAACTGTCCAGGTATAGGGACACTGATCCCGTAGAGGCTAGTTACCGTCCTAACGTTAGTTGGCAACTAATACATCGAACTTGTCAGACAGTATTTAATTATTCACGTCATTCTAAGCAAAGTGGTATAGTCATTGTGAGTTCTCAATGGACATTGTTAATTCTGGCTATCTACTCCGATTTCAGAGCATTTTCATCTGAGTGTGTCAGAGCGCAGAATAACTGATGGATTTACGAATGCTCAACACCCGTTGAATATTTGAATATGTCCTGTGTCAGTAAACTTTGGCAAAAACAAGCCTAATTAAATTGTTGCCAGCTGCACAGATACAGTCGCCAACGCTCTGGATAACATGAAAACAGCATTACCAACTCTGCTAGGGCGAGTAAAATGGTCAGAGTGAGTTGTTGTCTCCTTTGTGTCTGGAAGTAGCTAGCAAGCTAGCCAACGATACCCAGTTAACTTGGGTGCTTGACTGCCGTTGGGAGGTCAGAACGCTCGGATCAACCTAACTCCTCGGCCAGACCGTCCAGTGTATGCTCCGAGAGCGAAACACTAACACTACACGAACGGACAATCTGACAACGCTCTGGATTTGTGCACTCTGGCACTCCAGATTGAATTTACGACACACCCGAAATTGTAAAATGTCTAGCTAGTCAACAAGCTAGCAAGAGGTTGCATAGCAACAGCATCAACTTCCGGTAGACAGGCGAAGCGCTAATACGCTCAACTGAAAGGATTACCGTTTGTTTACAGTATACTTGTCACATTCTGACCTTAGTTCTTTTGTTATGTCTTTGTTTTAGTATGGTCAGGGCGTGAGTTGGGTGGGTTGTCTATGTTCGTTTTTCTATGATTTGGTATTTCTGTGTTTGGCCTGGTATGGTTCTTAATCAGAGGCAGCTGTCAATCATTGTCCCAGATTGAGAACCATACTTATGTAGCCTGTTTTCACCCTTGAGTTGTGGGTGATTATTTTCTGTTTTGTGTTATGTGTATTCACAGTACAGGACTGTTTCGTTTCGTTCGTTGTCGCTTTATTGTTTTGTTTCAGTGTTCGATTGTTCTATTAAATCAATATGGACACTTACCACGCTGCGCATTGGTCCTCCTCTTCTTCCACCACCAACAACAACCGTTACAATACTAAAATTAACTAATAGTATATAATATGTAGTATATACTCATTAAGTATGTAGTATACAGTATGTTAGTATGGGTATTCGAACACAGCTCCGGTCCTGTCTTGACTCCCGCACAACACCAACATAAACACAGCCATGCATTATTAAGAAATCAGCTGTGTGTGTCTGAAACCTGTCACACGGTATAAACTCAAATGATTTTATCCTGTACCCAGGTAAATTAATAAACCAACCCTTGCTGGTGGAGAAAGACTGGATGATATCGGAGTAGCTGTGTCTCGTCTCTGTTCTATGCACCCCTTGGATCCGCGGGGTATTCAGGTTTGGGGGCAGGGGGCGACTACTTTTTTCCAAATCACCATTCAGAGGTCTGGAAGTTCCTCTGACAATCTGGCCCGGTTGACTCAAGCAAGACCAAACCAAGTGGAATACTGCAGAGAGGCGGCACTGGGTTCACCTAAATGGGATCTCCGCCTCCCGCTCAGCATGAACAAATGGGCTCTGACTCACTCCATGCAGTGCTAATGTATTCCAAAAGACACCCTAAGGTTTGAGAAACGGGTATTTAACACACATCCATCCGTACAGCATATAATTAAGAGAATTAGATTTCCTGCTCAGTTGGAGAATACAGGTTAGCGGTGACATAGAAAGGCGTGGAAGGAGACCCCATGTTTTAAAGAACTTAGAGAGTGGAGGTATCAGCTGTAGTACCACTCGGGGTGCATCCCAATAATATCTCCTTTCTCCTGAAGTGTACACTCATTCACTACTTCTCACAAATTTAAAGACATTAGATTGTTAGAGGCATGGGATAGAGTGAGCTTCCACCATAGTTCTCCCAAGTGGCGCAGTGGTCTAAGGCACTGCATCTCAGTGCTAGAGGCATCACAACAGAACCTGGTTTGATTCCAAGCTGTATCACAACCAGCTGTGATTGGGAGTCCCACAGGGTGGCTTGGTTGGGGTAGGCCATCATTGTAAATAAGAATTTGTTCTTAACTGACTTGCCTAGTTAAAATAATATATATATATATATCTTATACCAGTAATTTCCTTTCAAATCAGTGAAGAAAAGTGAACAAGTGCACACTTTGGGAGGAAGGAGCGATAATTGTGACATGGCCTCCCACTGGGCACAGACATCAATTCAACATCTATTCCACGTTGGTTCAGTGTAATTTGAAATGATGTGGAAACATTGTTGATTCAACAGGTGTGTGCCCAGGAGGATAGAAAAACACTGAGACACAGACTGGAGTACCATTAAATATACAGGACTCTGGGGAGGCAGTGTGGTGAAAGAGCATGCAATATTAAGTAAAAATATGAAGTAAAAAGACAATAAAAATGTTTTGTTTGTATGATTTCTAAAGCTATGAACAAAAATCTGAAGAACATGTGAGTCATCTCATAAAAAATAAGAAAAAAAAATAGAAATGTCCTTGTCCATTAAAATAACATCAAATTGATCAGAAATACAGTGTAGGCATTGTTAATGTTGTAAATGACTATTGTAGCTGGAAACTGCAGATTTTATATGGAATATCTACATAGGGGTACAGAGGCCCATTATCAACAACCATCACTCCTGTGTTCCAATGGCACGTTGTGTTAGGTAATCCAAGTTTATCATTTTAAAATGCTAATTGATCATCAGAAAACCCTTTTGCAATTATGTTATCACAGCTGGAAACTGTTTTACTGATTAAAGAAGCAATCAAATTGGCCTTCTTTAGACTAGTTGAGTATCTAGAGCATTTGTGGGTTTGATTACAGGTTCAAAATAGCCAGAAATAAATAACTTTCATCTGAAACTCGTCAGTCTATTCTTGTTCTGAGAAATGAAGGTAATTCCAGAAATTGGCAAGAAACTGAAAATCTCATACAACGCTGTGTACTACTCGCTTCACAGAACAGCGCAAACTGGCTCTAACTAGAATAGAAAGAGGAGTGGGAGGCCCCGGTGCACAACTGAGCAAGAGGACAAGTACATTAGAGTGTCTAGTTTGAGCAACAGACGCCTCACAAGTCCTCAACTGGCAGCTTCATTAAATAGTACCCGCAAAACACCAGTCTCAACGTCAACGGTGAAGAGGCGACCCCCGGGATGCTGGCATTCTGGGCAGAGTTGCAAAGAAAAAGCCATATCTCAGACTGGAAAATAAAAATAAGAGAGAAATATGGGCAAAAGAACACAGACACTGGCGAGAGATATGGCTTTTCCTTTGCAACTCTGCCTTGAAGGCCAGCATCCGGGAGTCGCGTCTTCACTGTTGCAGTTAAGACGGGTGCTTTTCTTCCAAACTTTTGAACGGTAGTGCATATATACATACTGTACCAGTCAAACGTTTGGACACACCAACTCATTCAAGGGTTTTTCTTTATTTTTACTGTTCTCTACATTGTAGAATAATAGTGAAGACATCAAAACTATGAAATAACACAAATGGAATCATGTAGTAAGCAAAGAACAAATCAAAATATATTTTATATTTCAGATTCTTCAAAGTAGCCACGCTTTGCCTTGATGACAGCTTTGCACACTCTTGGCATTCTCTCACCAGAAGGCTTCTCCAGCAGTCTTGAAGGAATTCCCACAAATGCTGAGCATTTGTTGGCTGCTTTTCCTTCATTCTGTGGTCCAACTCATCCCAAATCATCTCAATTGGGTTGAGGTCAGGTGATTGTGGAGGCCAGGTCATCTGATGCAGCACTCCATCACTCTCCTTCTTGGTCAAATAGTCCTTACAGAGCCTGGAGGTGTGTTGGGTCAATGTCCTATTGAAAAACAAATGATAGTCCCACTAAAAGCAAACCAGATGGGATGGCGTATCGCTGCAGAATGCTGTGGTAGCCATGCTGGTGAAGTGTGCCTTGAATTCTAAATAAATCACTGACTGTGTCACCAGCAAAGCACACCCACACCATCAAACCTCCTCCATGCTTCACGGCGGGAACCTCACATGCATAGATGATCCATTCACCTACTCTGCGTCTCACAAAGACACGGCGGTTGTTACCAAAAATCTCAAATTTGGACTCATCAGACCAAAGGACAGATTTCCACCAGTCTAATGTCCATTGCTTGTGTTTCTTGGCCCAATCAAGTCTATTCTTCCTATTGATGTCCTTTGGCAGTGGTTTCTTTGCAGCAATTCGACTATGAAGGCCTGACTCACACAGCCTCCTCTGAACCGTTGATGTTGAGATGTATCTGTTACTTGAACTCTGTGAAGCATTTGTTTGGGCTGCAATTTCTGAGGCTGGTAACTCTAATGAATGTATCCTCTGCAGCAGAGGTAACGATGGGTCTTGCCAGTTTCATCATAATGCTTGATGGTTTTTGCGACTGCACTTGAAGAAACTTTGAAACTTCTTGAAATGTTCCGCATTGACTGACCTTCATGTCTTAATAAAGTAATGATGGACTGTAATTTCTCTTTGCTTATTTGAGCTGCTCTTGCCTTATACCACCCCTACCTTTTCACAACACAACTGTTTGGCTCAAATGCATTAAGAAGGAAAGAAATTCCACAAATTAACTTTTAACAAGGCGTAACCGTTAATGGAAATGCATTCCAAGTGACTACATCATGAAGCTGGTTGAGAGAATGCCAAGAGTGTGCAAAGCTGTCATCAAGGTGGCTACTTTGAAGAATCTCAAATATAAAATATATTTAGATTTGTTTAACCCTTTTTTGCTTACTACATGATTCTATATGTGTTATTTCATAGTGTTGATGTCTTCACTATTCTACAATGTAGAAAATAGTAAAAATAATTTAAAAAAATAATAAAAAACCCTGGAATGAGTAGGCGTGTCCAAACTTTTGACTGGTACTGTACATATACCGAGAGAGATATAAATTTGTTGTTAAGTAACAGTTATTTATGATTAGTTTGAAGGCTGTCGTGGGCGTCTGGGGACTATGGCATCAACAGTAATGTGTGATTATTTGGCATTCAGAGAAGCAATAAACAGGCTTTGTGTTAATCCAGGATTAATTTCTATGTATATCAGATCAAGTGGGATTTCAGACTGGAGTGTTCCAAATACTCACTGGAGAGACATTACAAAATACATCAACTCACAGGAGTTTACAATCTCCACTGGCATGTCAGTCTGATGCAGTCTAATGCAGTCTAATGCAGTCTACTGCAGTCTGATGCAGTCTGATGCAGTCTGATGCAGTCTGATGCATGTTTCAGTTACTGTCCAGTTGAAAGTTGAAAGTAAACAAGTTGCCTTGGCTTGATCTCACGTTGTCTTTTATTTAATTGTATTGTGTTTAGAGTTGTTTTAATTGTACTTTAAATCAAGTTTGATTTGACACACATGTGACATTCCATACTGTTAAGGTCCACACAAACAAATAAAACAAACAAACATACGTAAGCAAGCAGTCATTTCAGGACTGAAAGGCATCTAGGACAGATAGGCATCACGGTTCAGCAAGCCACAGAACAGAAGTGAAGAGGGGAAATAGATCGATAGACTGGTGATTTATCCCATTGGCCCACTCTCTCCTGGCTGGGCCCACGAACGCAGGTTGGCTTCCCAGCATCCTTACTCGGATAGATCATCATCATGTAATTGGTTTTAAATCAAGAGGAAGTCACTGCCGCCCAGGGGGACAGATCAATCATAGAAATCAATGACAAAACACTAAGATAATGCCTCCCAAATGGGATTATCCTCAGAGGAGGGGAGGAGAGGCGGGAGGATTTGTATTTCCTCTCCTGTGCCAGTGGGGAGCTTTTTCTGTCACACCACATAATTGGTTTCTCCCACTTCTGGTCCTGTGATTTACAGAGGGACACAATATGGCATCAGAATGTTTTATTTTGCGGGGGGGATAAACACGTGTCACCTTATACATGTCTCTAGACTGGTTCAATGTACAGCACTGCTGATGTGTTATAACTAGGCTAGAGCTAAAGATCATAGTTGTTACTGGTCAGGTCAAGTGGTTAGGAAAACAGCCTGGCCCTAAGTAGCCTGCTGAATGATGTTTCCCAGACAGGGGTTTGGGACCACCTGGTGAGTTATAGCCCGTTTCTCTTGGTCACTGGTAAAGACTGGGTGGTGGCAACGAACATTCAACTGGGGCAATAGAACATTAACCTGGGGCAATAGAACATTAAAAAGGTTTCAGGCAAGTCAAACTGCAGGAAAGAACTTTAGGAATGATTTGGGTTAGAAAGTCCTATTACCCTTCAGCTGCCACCCCATCCATCTGAAGGTGTTATGAGTGGGACTGGCCTCAGAATGGCTCTGATTAGTGTGGGGCCAAGTCCATATGCACAGGGACTGGCGGTTCCTTCCAGGTCATTTGCTGCTGATTGTCAGGGACCAGGTGAGGTACGAGAAGTGACATGTCAGGTTGAACACCTGGACACCACCAGATGTGCTGCTGACACTACAGTGTGGGAGATTTTGATCTCTTCAGACTGGACCTTATCATGATTAGGACCACAGTTTTTCCTGGTCAGACTGGACAGTATCACGGTTAAGACCAGAGTTTTTCCAGGTCAGACATTCTTCAATCTACTATGAATCTGAAAAACTCATACAGTTATGAGTATCGTATCCAACTCTTAACAAAAGATAAGTCTGATTCATGTGGAGAACCAATAAGACGTCATGTAATGGCTTCCAGTCCAGTCATAATAGTCATAATAACAAGGCTGTCTGACTGTGGTTGGAACAGATCTTAGGCTGCATGTTACATTTTTAATGCATTTTAATGCTGCGCCGGGCTTGGAGTTTTAAATAGAATATGAAGGAAAGCAATCAGGAATGGCCGCCCCTGCACGTCGCTCTACACCATTCCAGTGTCACCCAGGACTCTTAACTTCCAAGTGTCAAGGTGATTAATTAGTTATCTGCAGGTTGTTTTGGGCCTGTATATTCAACTGCAGGATTACATGTCAAAGAATGATGAGTTTCTTCGGTAATGTTAGAAAACATAATGTTCAAGTTTTATATAGAGTATGACCTATGTGACTGACAGGGCAAGTGATACACCGTAATCTTGTTATGGTTTCTCTTTAACCCTCACTGATAGTATGATCGCTGTATTGCTCTATAATCTTGTTATGGTTTCTCTTTAACACTCACTGATAGTATGATCGCTGTATTGCTCTATAATCTTGTTATGGTTTCTCTTTAACACTCACTGATAGTATGATCGCTGTATTGCTCTATAATCTTGTTATGGTTTCTCTTTAACCCTCACTGATAGTATGATCGCTGTATTGCTCTATAATCTTGTTATGGTTTCTCTTTAACCCTCACTGATAGTATGATCGCTGTATTGCTCTATATTCTTGTTATGGTTTCTCTTTAACCCTCAGTGATAGTATGATCTCTGTATTGCTCTATAAATATAGTTATTCACTCTTCACCTTGGCACATTTCTGAGAATTTCATTTCTGAGAATAATCATTCTCAAGTAGTCGCTGAGATAGCCACAAGTGATTTGGAATTATACTTCAGGTAATTACAATTTGCCGCAACCTCTCATATCCTGTCCTTGAAACTGTGTGTTGGAATCTGTCATGGAAGATGAGAGGTGAGAAGAAGATTGGTGACAATTAGACAAACATGGACTTACACCGATTACCTCATTTGGTTCCTAAGTTCATTTGTTTGTTTTCGTCATTGTACAGAGGTGAACCTTGGCACCAACACATTTCTCATTACCTAGTTACCGGTCCTCCACCTGCAATGAGAGTTAGAAGGCAATAGTTTGAACTGTAAAATGTCTTCTTCTGTCACCGCATGTTTATCATACTGTTTATCATACTCCTCCACAGATGTAAGATCTTCATTTGGGCCAGTTTGCTACAGAAGGAAAATAATCACGCAGCAATAGGAAATGTGAATTGTCATGTGGATTATAATTAATGGCCATTTTTAGTAGGGGTTGTTACATTTTTTATTAAGGAAAATTAAGTCTGATATTTTAAGGTGGAAATGATTCATGTTTGAAGGCATTTTAAACCTTGAAAACACTATAAACTCTCAGCAACAAAAATTAAGATTAAGGTGGGGTCAGTGAGGGAGTTAGAGTAAGAGCCACCTGGTGTGGTCAGTGAGGGAGTTAGAGTAAGAGCCAACTGGTGTGGTCAGTGAGGGAGTTAGAGTAAGAGCCAATTGGTGTGGTCAGCGAGGGAGTTAGAGTAAGAGCCAACTGGTGTGGTCAGTGAGGGAGTTAGAGTAAGAGCCAACTGGTGTGGTCAGCGAGGGAGTTAGAGTAAGAGCCAACTGGTGTGGTCAGTGAGGGAGTTAGAGTAAGAGCCAACTGGTGTGGTCAGTGAGGGAGTTAGAGTAAGAGCAACCTGGTGTGGTCAGTGAGGGAGTTAGAGTAAGAGCCAACTGGTGTGGTCAGTGAGGGAGTTAGAGTAAGAGCCAATCGGTGTGGCCAGTGAGGGAGTTAGAGTAAGAGCGAACTGGTGTGGTCAGTGGGGGAGTTCGAGTACATCAGAACATAGAGACTGGGGTATTACATAAGAACAGAGAGACTGGGGTACTACATCAGAACATAGAGACTGGGGTAATATATCAGAACATAGAGACTGGGGTAATACATCAGAACAGAGAGACTGGGGTAATACATCAGAACAGAGCGACTGGGATAATACATAAGAACAGAGAGACTGGGGTAATACATCAGAACATAGAGACTGGGGTAATATATCAGAACAGAGAGACTGGGGTAATACATCAGAACATAGAGACTGGGATAATACATCAGAACATAGAGACTGGGGTAATACATCAGAACAGAGAGACTGGGATAATACATCAGAACATAGAGACTGGGGTAATACATCAGAACATAGAGACTGGGGTAATACATCAGAACATAGAGACTGGGGTAATATATCAGAACAGAGAGACTGGGGTAATACATCAGAACAGAGAGACTGGGGTATTACATCAGAACAGAGAGACTGGGGTAATATATCAGAACATAGAGACTGGGGTAATACATCAGAACAGAGAGACTGGGGTTGTTAGAGCCGATTTGGACATATTTGTATAAAAGACCGAACATATGGAGCTCCATGTATATTTGTGTAAATGTATTAAATATTAATGTAAATGATGAAATATTAGGTACGTACCTTTATGATTTATATTTACCTGATTGAGATATATTCATTTGTTGTTAGTGTAACTCAGCCATTTGGCCCCCCCTCTTGCCTGTTCATTGTATTGTGGTAAGTGTGTTAGGATAAAGGCAGGAAGTTGGGCCTTCGGGAGAGGGAGTCCTTGCTAGATGCGGGAGCGGTATAGTTTTTTGACCATACAGACATACAGACATACAGACATACAGACATACAGACATGTCATAATATGTATTTTCCATATAAAGTAATCTATGCTTTAAGTTGATTGGAGAATCATTTATTTGTTAGATATAAGAAGAATAAACATTTTTGTTGCACCATATCCCTGGATGTCATGGAATGTTTGGCCGTTTGGAAACCTTGAGTGTGGACTGTATGCGTACCAAACAACCCCGCTTCAGGCTTGGGCAGTGGCTATGGTAAAGACGAAAGGAAGCCACTACAGGGGTAATACATCAGAACAGAGAGACTGGGGTAATACATCAGAACATAGAGACTGGGGTATTACATCAGAACATAGAGACTGGGGTAATATATCAGAACAGAGAGACTGGGGTAAAACATCAGAACAGAGAGACTGGGGTAATACATCAGAACAGAGAGACTGGGGTAATACATCAGAACATAGAGACTGGGGTATTACATCAGAACATAGAGACTGGGGTAATACATCAGAACATAGAGACTGGGGTATTACATCATAACAGAGAGACTGGGGTAATACATCAGAACATAGAGACTGGGGTAATACATCAGAACAGAGAGACTGTGGTATTATATCAGAACAGAGAGACTGGGGTAATACATCAGAACATAGAGACTGGGGTAATACATCAGAACAGAGAGACTGGGGTAATACATCAGAACATAGAGACTGGGGTAATACATCAGAACATAGAGACTGGGGTAATACATCAGAACATAGAGACTGGGGTATTACATCAGAACAAATATACTGGGGTAATACATCAGACCATAGAGCCTGGGGTAATACATAAGAACAGAGAGACAGGGGTATTACATCAGAACAGAGAGACTGGGGTAATACATCAGAACATAGAGACTGGGGAAATACATCAGAACAGAGAGACTGGGGTAATACATCAGAACATAGAGACTGGGGTATTACATCAGAACATAGAGACTGGGGTAATATATCAGAACAGAGAGACTGGGGTAATATATCAGAACATAGAGACTGGGGTAATACATCAGAACAGAGAGACTGGGGTAATACATCAGAACAGAGAGACTGGGGTAATACATCAGAACATAGAGACTGGGGTATTACATCAGAACATAGAGACTGGGGTAATATATCAGAACAGAGAGACTGGGGTAATACATCAGAACAGAGAGACTGGGGTAATACATCAGAACAGAGAGACTGGGGTAATACATCAGAACATAGAGACTGTGGTAATACATCAGAACATAGAGACTGGGGTATTACATCAGAACAGAGAGACTGGGGTAATACATCAGAACAGAGAGACTGGGGTAATACATCAGAACATAGAGACTGGGGTAATACATCAGAACATAGAGACTGGGGTAATACCACAGTCTCTATGTTCTGATGTATTACCCCAGTCTCTCTGTTATGATGTAATACCCCAGTCTCCATGTTCTGATGTATTACCCCAGTCTCTATGTTCTGATGTAATACCCCAGTCTCTATGTTCTGATGTATTACCCCAGTCTCTCTGTTCTGATGTATTACCCCAGTCTCTATGTTCTTATGTATTACCCCAGTCTCTCTCTTCTGATGTATTACCCCAGTCTCTCTGTTCTGATATATTACCCCAGTCTCTATGTTCTGGGTTAATACATCAGAACATAGAGACTGGGGTAATACATCAGAACATAGAGACTGGGGTATTACATAAGAACAGAGAGACTGGGGTATTACATCAGAACAGAGAGACTGGGGTAATACATCAGAACATAGAGACTGGGGTAATACATAAGAACAGAGAGACTGGGGTATTACATCAGAACAGAGAGACTGGGGTAATACATCAGAACAGAGAGACTGGGGTATTACATCAGAACATAGAGACTGGGATAATACATCAGAACAGAGAGACTGGGGTAATACATCAGAAAAGAGAGACTGGGATAATACATCAGAACATAGAGACTGGGGTAATATATCAGAACAGAGAGACTGGGGTAATACATCAGAACAGAGAGACTGGGGTATTACATCAGAACAGAGAGACTGGGGTAATACATCAGAACAGAGAGACTGGGGTAATACATCAGAACATAGAGACTGGGGTATTACATCAGAACAGAGAGACTGGGGTATTACATCAGAACAGAGAGACTGGGGTAATACATCAGAACATAGAGACTGGGGTAATACATCAGAACATAGAGACTGGGGTAATACATCAGAACAGAGAGACTGGGGTAATACATCAGAACATAGAGACTGGGGTAATACATCAGAACATAGAGACTGGGGTATTACATCAGAACAGAGAGACTCGGGTAATACATCAGAACATAGAGACTGGGGTAATACATCAGAACAGAGAGACTGGGGTAATACATCAGAACATAGAGACTGGGGTAATACATCAGAACATAGAGACTGGGGTATTACATCAGAACATAGAGACTGGGGTAATACATCAGAACAGAGAGACTGGGGTAATACATCAGAACAGAGAGACTGGGGTAATACATCAGAACATAGAGACTGGGGTATTACATCAGAACAGAGAGACTGGGGTAATACATCAGAACAGAGAGACTGGGGTAATACATCAGAACATAGAGACTGGGGTAATACATCAGAACAGAGAGACTGGGGTAATACATCAGAACATAGAGACTGGGGTAATACATCAGAACAGAGAGACTGGGATAATACATCAGAACATAGAGACTGGGGTAATACATCAGAACAGAGAGACTGGGGTAATACATCAGAACATAGAGACTGGGGTATTACATCAGAACAGAGAGACTGGGGTAATACATCAGAACATAGAGACTGGGGTATTACATCAGAACAGAGAGACTGGGGTAATACATCAGAACAGAGAGACTGGGGTATTACATCAGAACAGAGAGACTGGGGTATTACATCATAACAGAGAGACTGGGGTAATACATCAGAACATAGAGACTGGGGTATTACATTAGAACATAGAGACTGGGGTAATACATCAGAACATAGAGACTGGGGTATTACATCATAACAGAGAGACTGGGGTAATACATCAGAACATAGAGACTGGGGTAATACATCAGAACAGAGAGACTGTGGTATTATATCAGAACAGAGAGACTGGGGTATTACATCAGAACAGAGAGACTGTGGTAATACATCAGAACATAGAGACTGGGGTATTACATCAGAACAGAGAGACTGGGGTAATACATCAGAACATAGAGACTGGGGTAATACATCAGAACATAGAGACTGGGGTAATACATCAGAACAGAGAGACTGGGGTATTACATCAGAACAGATAGACTGGGGTAATACATCAGACCATAGAGCCTGGGGTAATACATAAGAACAGAGAGACTGGGGTATTACATCAGAACAGAGAGACTGGGGTAATACATCAGAACATAGAGACTGGGGTAATACATAAGAACAGAGAGACTGGGGTATTACATCAGAACAGAGAGACTGGGGTAATACATGAGAACAGAGAGACTGGGGTATTACATCAGAACATAGAGACTGGGGTAATACATCAGAACAGAGAGACTGGGGTAATACATCAGAACAGAGAGACTGGGATAATACACCAGAACATAGAGACTGGGGTAATACATCAGAACAGAGAGACTGGGGTATTACATCAGAACAGAGAGACTGGGGTAATACATCAGAACAGAGAGACTGGGGTATTACATCAGAACATAGAGACTGGGGTAATACATCAGAACATAGAGACTGGGGTATTACATCAGAACATAGAGACTGGGGTATTACATCAGAACAGAGAGACTGGGGTAATACATCAGAACATAGAGACTGGGGTAATACATCAGAACAGAGAGACTGGGGTAATACATCAGAACATAGAGACTGGGGTATTACATCAGAACATAGAGACTGGGGTATTACATCAGAACATAGAGACGGTGGTATTACATCAGAACAGAGAGACTGGGGTAATACATCAGAACATAGAGATTGGGGTATTACATCAGAACAGAGAGACTGGGGTAATACATCAGAACAGAGAGGCTGGGGTATTACATCAGAACAGAGAGACTGTGGTAATACATCAGAACATAGAGACTGGGGTATTACATCAGAACAGAGAGACTGGGGTAATACATCAGAACAGAGAGACTGGGGTAATACATCAGAACATAGAGACTGGGGTAATACATCAGAACAGAGAGACTGGGGTAATACATCAGAACATAGAGACTGGGGTAATACATCAGAACATAGAGACTGGGTTAATACATCAGAACATAGAGACTGGGGTAATACATCAGAACATAGAGACTGGGGTAATACATCAGAACATAGAGACTGGGGTAATACATCAGAACAGAGAGACTGGGGTAATACATCAGAACATAGAGACTGGGGTATTACATCAGAACAGATAGACTGGGGTAATACATCAGAACATAGAGACTGGGGTAATACATAAGAACAGAGAGACTGGGGTATTACATCAGAACAGAGAGACTGGGGTAATACATCAGAACATAGAGACTGGGGTAATACATAAGAACAGAGAGACTGGGGTATTACATCAGAACAGAGAGACTGGGGTAATACATCAGAACAGAGAGACTGGGGTATTACATCAGAACATAGAGACTGGGGTAATACATCAGAACAGAGAGACTGGGGTAATACATCAGAACAGAGAGACTGGGGTAATACATCAGAAAAGAGAGACTGGGATAATACATCAGAACATAGAGACTGGGGTATTACATCAGAACAGAGAGACTGGGGTTATACATCAGAACATAGAGACTGGGGTATTACATCAGAACATAGAGACTGGGGTAATACATAAGAACATAGAGACTGGGGTAATACATCAGAACAGAGAGACTGGGGTATTACATCAGAACAGAGAGACTGGGGTAATACATCAGAACAGAGAGACTGGGGTATTACATCAGAACATAGAGACTGGGGTAATACATCAGAACATAGAGACTGGGGTATTACATCAGAACATAGAGACTGGGGTATTACATCAGAACAGAGAGACTGGGGTAATACATCAGAACATAGAGACTGGGGTAATACATCAGAACAGAGAGACTGGGGTAATACATCAGAACATAGAGACTGGGGTATTACATCAGAACATAGAGACTGGGGTATTACATCAGAACATAGAGACGGTGGTATTACATCAGAACAGAGAGACTGGGGTAATACATCAGAACATAGAGATTGGGGTATTACATCAGAACAGAGAGACTGGGGTAATACATCAGAACAGAGAGGCTGGGGTATTACATCAGAACAGAGAGACTGTGGTAATACATCAGAACATAGAGACTGGGGTATTACATCAGAACAGAGAGACTGGGGTAATACATCAGAACAGAGAGACTGGGGTAATACATCAGAACATAGAGACTGGGGTAATACATCAGAACAGAGAGACTGGGGTAATACATCAGAACATAGAGACTGGAGTAATACATCAGAACATAGAGACTGGGTTAATACATCAGAACATAGAGACTGGGGTAATACATCAGAACATAGAGACTGGGGTAATACATCAGAACATAGAGACTGGGGTAATACATCAGAACAGAGAGACTGGGGTAATACATCAGAACATAGAGACTGGGGTATTACATCAGAACAGATAGACTGGGGTAATACATCAGAACATAGAGACTGGGGTAATACATAAGAACAGAGAGACTGGGGTATTACATCAGAACAGAGAGACTGGGGTAATACATCAGAACATAGAGACTGGGGTAATACATAAGAACAGAGAGACTGGGGTATTACATCAGAACAGAGAGACTGGGGTAATACATCAGAACAGAGAGACTGGGGTATTACATCAGAACATAGAGACTGGGGTAATACATCAGAACAGAGAGACTGGGGTAATACATCAGAACAGAGAGACTGGGGTAATACATCAGAAAAGAGAGACTGGGATAATACATCAGAACATAGAGACTGGGGTATTACATCAGAACAGAGAGACTGGGGTTATACATCAGAACATAGAGACTGGGGTATTACATCAGAACATAGAGACTGGGGTAATACATCAGAACAGAGAGACTGGGGTAATACATAAGAACATAGAGACTGGGGTAATACATCAGAACAGAGAGACTGGGGTTATACATCAGAACATAGAGACTGGGGTATTACATCAGAACATAGAGACTGGGGTATTACATCAGAACATAGAGACTGGGGTATTACATCAGAACAGAGAGACTGGGGTAATACATCAGAACATAGAGACTGGGGTATTACATCAGAACATAGAGACTGGGGTATTACATCAGAACATAGAGACTGGGGTATTACATCAGAACAGAGAGACTGGGGTAATACATCAGAACATAGAGACTGGGGTCTGGGGTATTACATCAGAACAGAGAGCCTGGGGTATTACATCAGAACAGAGAGACTAGGGTAATACATCAGAACATAGAGACTGGGGTAATACATAAGAACAGAGAGACTGGGGTATTACATCAGAACAGAGAGACTGGGGTAATACATCAGAACAGAGAGACTGGGGTATTACATCAGAACATAGAGACTGGGGTAATACATCAGAACAGAGAGACTGGGGTAATACAACAGAACAGAGAGACTGGGATAATACATCAGAACATAGAGACTGGGGTAATATATCAGAACAGAGAGACTGGGGTAGTACATAAGAACATAGAGACTGGGGTAATACATCAGAACAGAGAGACTGGGGTAATACATCAGAACATAGAGACTGGGGTATTACATCAGAACAGACAGACTGGGGTAATACATCAGAACATAGAGACTGGGGTATTACATCAGAACAGAGAGCCTGGGGTATTACATCAGAACAGAGAGACTGGGGTAATACATCAGAACATAGAGACTGGGGTAATACATAAGAACAGAGAGACTGGGGTATTACATCAGAACAGAGAGACTGGGGTAATACATCAGAACAGAGATACTGGGGTATTACATCAGAACATAGAGACTGGGGTAATACATCAGAACAGAGAGACTGGGGTAATACATCAGAACAGAGAGACTGGGGTAATACATCAGAAAAGAGAGACTGGGATAATACATCAGAACATAGAGACTGGGGTATTACATCAGAACAGAGAGACTGGGGTTATACATCAGAACATAGAGACTGGGGTATTACATCAGAACATAGAGACTGGGGTAATACATCAGAACAGAGAGACTGGGGTAATACATAAGAACATAGAGACTGGGGTAATACATCAGAACAGAGAGACTGGGGTTATACATCAGAACATAGAGACTGGGGTATTACATCAGAACATAGAGACTGGGGTATTACATCAGAACATAGAGACTGGGGTATTACATCAGAACAGAGAGACTGGGGTAATACATCAGAACATAGAGACTGGGGTATTACATCAGAACATAGAGACTGGGGTATTACATCAGAACATAGAGACTGGGGTAATACATCAGAACATAGAGACTGGGGTCTGGGGTATTACATCAGAACAGAGAGCCTGGGGTATTACATCAGAACAGAGAGACTAGGGTAATACATCAGAACATAGAGACTGGGGTAATACATAAGAACAGAGAGACTGGGATATTACATCAGAACAGAGAGACTGGGGTAATACATCAGAACAGAGAGACTGGGGTATTACATCAGAACATAGAGACTGGGGTAATACATCAGAACAGAGAGACTGGGGTAATACATCAGAACAGAGAGACTGGGATAATACATCAGAACATAGAGACTGGGGTAATATATCAGAACAGAGAGACTGGGGTAATACATAAGAACATAGAGACTGGGGTAATACATCAGAACAGAGAGACTGGGGTAATAAATCAGAACATAGAGACTGGGGTAATACATCAGAACAGAGAGACTGGGGTAATACATAAGAACATAGAGACTGGGGTAATACATCAGAACAGAGAGACTGGGGTTATACATCAGAACATAGAGACTGGGGTATTACATCAGAACATAGAGACTGGGGTATTACATCAGAACATAGAGACTGGGGTATTACATCAGAACAGAGAGACTGGGGTAATACATCAGAACATAGAGACTGGGGTATTACATCAGAACATAGAGACTGGGGTATTACATCAGAACATAGAGACTGGGGTATTACATCAGAACAGAGAGACTGGGGTAATACATCAGAACATAGAGACTGGGGTCTGGGGTATTACATCAGAACAGAGAGCCTGGGGTATTACATCAGAACAGAGAGACTAGGGTAATACATCAGAACATAGAGACTGGGGTAATACATAAGAACAGAGAGACTGGGGTATTACATCAGAACAGAGAGACTGGGGTAATACATCAGAACAGAGAGACTGGGGTAATACATCAGAAAAGAGAGACTGGGATAATACATCAGAACATAGAGACTGGGGTATTACATCAGAACAGAGAGACTGGGGTTATACATCAGAACATAGAGACTGGGGTATTACATCAGAACATAGAGACTGGGGTAATACATCAGAACAGAGAGACTGGGGTAATACATAAGAACATAGAGACTGGGGTAATACATCAGAACAGAGAGACTGGGGTTATACATCAGAACATAGAGACTGGGGTATTACATCAGAACATAGAGACTGGGGTATTACATCAGAACATAGAGACTGGGGTATTACATCAGAACAGAGAGACTGGGGTAATACATCAGAACATAGAGACTGGGGTATTACATCAGAACATAGAGACTGGGGTATTACATCAGAACATAGAGACTGGGGTATTACATCAGAACAGAGAGACTGGGGTAATACATCAGAACATAGAGACTGGGGTCTGGGGTATTACATCAGAACAGAGAGCCTGGGGTATTACATCAGAACAGAGAGACTAGGGTAATACATCAGAACATAGAGACTGGGGTAATACATAAGAACAGAGAGACTGGGATATTACATCAGAACAGAGAGACTGGGGTAATACATCAGAACAGAGAGACTGGGGTATTACATCAGAACATAGAGACTGGGGTAATACATCAGAACAGAGAGACTGGGGTAATACATCAGAACAGAGAGACTGGGATAATACATCAGAACATAGAGACTGGGGTAATATATCAGAACAGAGAGACTGGGGTAATACATAAGAACATAGAGACTGGGGTAATACATCAGAACAGAGAGACTGGGGTAATAAATCAGAACATAGAGACTGGGGTAATACATCAGAACAGAGAGACTGGGGTAATACATAAGAACATAGAGACTGGGGTAATACATCAGAACAGAGAGACTGGGGTTATACATCAGAACATAGAGACTGGGGTATTACATCAGAACATAGAGACTGGGGTATTACATCAGAACATAGAGACTGGGGTATTACATCAGAACAGAGAGACTGGGGTAATACATCAGAACATAGAGAATGGGGTATTACATCAGAACATAGAGACTGGGGTATTACATCAGAACATAGAGACTGGGGTATTACATCAGAACAGAGAGACTGGGGTAATACATCAGAACATAGAGACTGGGGTCTGGGGTATTACATCAGAACAGAGAGCCTGGGGTATTACATCAGAACAGAGAGACTAGGGTAATACATCAGAACATAGAGACTGGGGTAATACATAAGAACAGAGAGACTGGGGTATTACATCAGAACAGAGAGACTGGGGTAATACATCAGAACAGAGAGACTGGGGTATTACATCAGAACATAGAGACTGGGGTAATACATCAGAACAGAGAGACTGGGGTAATACAACAGAACAGAGAGACTGGGATAATACATCAGAACATAGAGACTGGGGTAATATATCAGAACAGAGAGACTGGGGTAATACATAAGAACATAGAGACTGGGGTAATACATCAGAACAGAGAGACTGGGGTAATACATCAGAACATAGAGACTGGGGTATTACATCAGAACAGACAGACTGGGGTAATACATCAGAACATAGAGACTGGGGTATTACATCAGAACAGAGAGCCTGGGGTATTACATCAGAACAGAGAGACTGGGGTAATACATCAGAACATAGAGACTGGGGTAATACATAAGAACAGAGAGACTGGGGTATTACATCAGAACAGAGAGACTGGGGTAATACGTCAGAACAGAGAGACTGGGGTATTACATCAGAACATAGAGACTGGGGTAATACATCAGAACAGAGAGACTGGGGTAATACATCAGAACAGAGAGACTGGGGTAATACATCAGAAAAGAGAGACTGGGATAATACATCAGAACATAGAGACTGGGGTATTACATCAGAACAGAGAGACTGGGGTTATACATCAGAACATAGAGACTGGGGTATTACATCAGAACATAGAGACTGGGGTAATACATCAGAACAGAGAGACTGGGGTAATACATAAGAACATAGAGACTGGGGTAATACATCAGAACAGAGAGACTGGGGTTATACATCAGAACATAGAGACTGGGGTATTACATCAGAACATAGAGACTGGGGTATTACATCAGAACATAGAGACTGGGGTATTACATCAGAACAGAGAGACTGGGGTAATACATCAGAACATAGAGACTGGGGTATTACATCAGAACATAGAGACTGGGGTATTACATTAGAACATAGAGACTGGGGTATTACATCAGAACAGAGAGACTGGGGTAATACATCAGAACATAGAGACTGGGGTCTGGGGTATTACATCAGAACAGAGAGCCTGGGGTATTACATCAGAACAGAGAGACTAGGGTAATACATCAGAACATAGAGACTGGGGTAATACATAAGAACAGAGAGACTGGGGTATTACATCAGAACAGAGAGACTGGGGTAATACATCAGAACAGAGAGACTGGGGTATTACATCAGAACATAGAGACTGGGGTAATACATCAGAACAGAGAGACTGGGGTAATACATCAGAACAGAGAGACTGGGATAATACATCAGAACATAGAGACTGGGGTAATATATCAGAACAGAGAGACTGGGGTAATACATAAGAACATAGAGACTGGGGTAATACATCAGAACAGAGAGACTGGGGTAATACATCAGAACATAGAGACTGGGGTATTACATCAGAACAGACAGACTGGGGTAATACATCAGAACATAGAGACTGGGGTATTACATCAGAACAGAGAGCCTGGGGTATTACATCAGAACAGAGAGACTGGGGTAATACATCAGAACAGAGAGACTGGGGTATTACATCAGAAAATAGAGACTGGGGTAATACATCAGAACATAGAGACTGGGGTATTACATCAGAACATAGAGACTGGGGTATTACATCAGAACAGAGAGACTGGGGTAATACATCAGAACATAGAGACTGGGGTAATACATCAGAACAGAGAGACTGGGGTAATACATCAGAACAGAGAGACTGGGGTATTACATCAGAACAGAGAGACTCGGGTAATACCTAAGAACATAGAGACTGGGGTAATACATCAGAACATAGACACTGGGGTAATACATAAGAACAGGGAGACTGGGGTAATACATCAGAACATAGAGACTGGGGTAATACATAAGAACAGAGAGACTGTGGTATTACATCAGAACAGAGAGACTGGGGTAATACATCAGAACAGAGAGACTGGGGTATTACATCAGAACATAGAGACTGGGGTAATACATCAGAACAGAGAGACTGGGATAATACATCAGAACATAGAGACTGGGGTAATATATCAGAACAGAGAGACTGGGGTAATACATCAGAACAGAGAGACTGGGGTAATACATAAGAACATAGAGACTGGGGTAATACATCAGAACAGAGAGACTGGGGTAATACATCAGAACATAGAGACTGGGGTATTACATCAGAACATAGAGACTGGGGTATTACATCAGAACATAGAGACTGGGGTATTACATCAGAACAGAGAGACTGGGGTAATACATCAGAACATAGAGACTGGGGTATTACATCAGAACAGAGAGCCTGGGGTATTACATCAGAACAGAGAGACTGGGGTAATACATCAGAACAGAGAGACTGGGGTATTACATCAGAACATAGAGACTGGGGTAATATATCAGAACATAGAGACTGGGGTAATACATCAGAACAGAGAGACTGGGGTAATACATCAGAACAGAGAGACTGGGGTAATACATCAGAACAGAGACACTGGGGTAATACATCAGAACATAGAGACTGGCGTATTACATCAGAACATAGAGACTGGGGTATTACATCAGAACATAGAGACTGGGGTATTACATCAGAACAGAGAGACTGGGGTAATACACCAGAACATAGAGACTGGGGTATTACATCAGAACAGAGAGACTGGGGTAATACATCAGAACAGAGAGACTGGGGTATTACATCAGAACATAGAGACTGGGGTAATATATCAGAACATAGAGACTGGGGTAATACATCAGAACAGAGAGACTGGGGTAATACATCAGAACAGAGAGACTGGGGTAATACATCAGAACAGAGAGACTGGGGTAATACATCAGAACAGAGAGACTGGGGTAATACATCAGAACAGAGAGACTGGGGTAATACATCAGAACATAGAGACTGGGGTAATACATCAGAACAGAGAGACTGGGGTAATACATCAGAACAGAGAGACTGGGGTAATACATCAGAACAGAGAGACTGGGGTAATACATCAGAACATAGAGACTGGGGTAATACATCAGAACATAGAGACTGGGGTAATACATCAGAACATAGAGACTGGGGTAATACATCAGAACATAGAGACTGGGTTAATACATAAGAACATAGAGACTGGGGTAATACATCAGAACATAGAGACTGGGGTAATACATCAGAACATAGAGACTGGGGTAATACATCAGAACATAGAGACTGGGGTAATACATCAGAACATAGAGACTGGGGTAATACATCAGAACAGAGAGACTGGGGTAATACATCAGAACAGAGAGACTGGGGTAATACATCAGAACAGAGAGACTGGGGTAATACATCAGAACATAGAGACTGGGGTAATACATCAGAACAGAGAGACTGGGGTAATACATCAGAACAGAGAGACTGGGGTAATACATCAGAACAGAGAGACTGGGGTAATACATCAGAACATAGAGACTGGGGTAATACATCAGAACAGAGAGACTGGGGTAATACATCAGAACATAGAGACTGGGGTAATACATCAGAAGATAGGGACTGATATGTTGTTTGGTATGGCTCTGCAGCACTACGAGGCACCGAAGAGAGAGACATTTTTATGCAGATCTTCCTCAATACTTTGACAATACAGATTGAATCCAGCACCAAGTGTGTCCCCCAAATGTCACCCTTTTCCCGACACAAGGCAGGGAGTGGCAGAAAGGGATAGATAGAGAGCGGCCCCTGGTCAAAAGTAATACACTACATAGTTAATAGAGTGCCGTTTGGTACGTAGCCCAAACACTTAACCAGCGATTCCAGTCATCCCTTTCCAGTCATCCCAGTGGTTTAACCCTTCCTTACCTACCCTGGGATCTGCTTAGACACATTGTGTCAGCACCAGCAGTAAGCAGGCTGCCACTCAAAAAATCTGATAAAGGGTTAGAATGTAATACTGTGAGTAGGTGGGTACACAATGTCGTTGACAACATTCTCAATGCCACACGATTTAAAAAGAGTGATAAAATTGTGAAATGTGTGGGAAAACCATCCTACTTCAGTGAATTCAGGATATCGAGCCACTGTTGTTTATGCTTGAAACTACTATCTGCTTTTGTGTCACTGAACCAAAGGAATTTCATGGGATATCAGTGATAAATAAATATATATTTACCTCAGTCCAAGCATTAAATTCATTCTATCAGCACATTTGGATTGAAGAACATACAAGGCTTGGTACTTTGTCGGTGATGGAACTACCAAAAATCTATTGTTTTCATACTGAACAAAAATAGAAATGCAAGATGTGAAGTGTTGGTCCCATGTTTCATGAGCTGAAATAAAATATACCAGACATTTTTTCATGTGCACAAAAAGCTTATTTCTCTCAAATGTTGTGCAAAAATGTCTTTACATCCCTGTTAGTGAGCATTTCACCTTTGCCATGATAATCCATCCACCTGACAGGTGTGGTATATCAAGAAGTTGATTAAACAGCATGATCATTACACAGGTGCACCATGTGACTAGGGACAATAAAAGGCCACTCTAAAATGTGCAGTTTTGTCACACAACGCCATGCCATAGGTTCCTCAAGTTTTGAGGGTGCTTGCAATTGCCATGCTGACTTCAGGAATGTCGACCAGAGCTGTTGCCAAATAATTTAATGTTAATTTCTCTACCATAAGCCGCCTCCAACGTCATTTTAGAAATTTTGGCAGTACATCCAACCGGCCTCGCGTGTTATCACACCAGCCCAGGATCTCCACATATGGCTTCTTCAGCTGTGGGATCCTCTGATCCTCTGAGATCCTATGAAACTGAGGAGTATATGTCTGTAATAAAGCCCTTTTCTGGGGAAAAACACATTCTGATTGGCTGGGCCTGGCTCCCCAGCAGTGGGCCTGTGCCCTCCCAGGCCCATCCATGGCTGTACCCCTGCCCATCATGTGAAATTCATAGATTAGGGCCTAATTTATTTATTTCAATTGATTGATTTCCTTATATGAACTGTAACTCAGTAAAATAGTTGTGTGTATATTTTTGTTCAGTATAAATAACATTTTCAATTTTCACCTGTCTCCTAGGATGGTGGAACCTTTTGTAAGAGATTAAGAAAAAGGTACATGGAATCTATTTTTCTCTGACTATCTGTGTCTCTTTCTTTCTCTCTCCTTCCTCTTGTGTCTCTCTACAATGGATAAAGTGAGAGTGGCACTTTACTAAGAGCCTTCAGTCATTTTTAAATGGTGAAAAGCATTTTGAATATGAAGTCCCAGCATCCTACCTGCACACACAAACATACACATTCCCCCCAGTGTTAACCCCTCATTGTCTCTTTTGTGACAGCTGTCTCTGGCTCCAGTGCGTTCCATTTTCCAGAATGCCGAAGGCGCCCCAAAAACGCTGCTGCTGCCAGGAGAAATAGTGTAGCTGCTCCATCCTCCATATTACTTTATTTGTTTTGTCATAAAAGCAAATTCTTGAAAATTGACACTTGCCGCAACGAGCATCTGTTTTTGCCATCTGCGGGATATGCAAATGCGGGACGATGAATATTCAGCCCGACTTGGGTTGAGGCATGATTCCTCAAGCTTGCTCACACTTGGTGGAGGGAATCATGCATCGCACTGCAGACGGTGAGGAACGTACTTTTATATGACGATATATATACCCCCCTTCTCCTCCTAGTTTAAGAAGACATATGGTAAACGAAGGCTCTGCTAATTTGGAACAATTGATGAACTGACGGCAGCATCTCTTTTATTCATTCATTCGGAGCCAAACCTGATCGTCTCCCCTGTCTGGCTTAGTGAAAACACTCTCTCTCTCTCTCTCTCTCTCTCTCTCTCTCTCTCTCTCTCTCTCTCTCTCTCTCTGTCACTCTTTCTCTCCTCTCTCTTTCTCTTTCATTCTCTCCCTCTCTGTTTCTCTCTGCCTCTGTCTCTCTTTTTCTCTCCCTCTATTTTCTTATCTCTCTGTCTCTGTGCCTCTCTTTCTCTCCACCTCTCTCCCTGTCTCTCTCGCCCTGTCTCTCGCCCCCAGCTTGCTCTCTTTCTCTGCCTACAGGGATGGCACCCTATGAATAATGCAGCAGAGAGGTGGAATGATAATGGAATATTAGAAGGAGAATGAGCGGCTGTAATATGAGTCAGGAGCCACGTGGGCTCTTTATTTATATCAATTATTTCAATAAAGTGCCACTTGTGCTTAAAGTTGGAGCGTGAGATGCATGACAGCCGATTAAGCCAGCCGAGCATGATGGAGGAACGATTACCGTTATGTTATTCTGTCAACATTATCATCCTTGTCATTACCACTATCAGTCAGTTTGATTTGCTTGGGAGGATGAGAATGGCGATGAAGACTTCAGCAGCAGGCAATCTTCTTACCTGCATTATCTCTGTTGTTTGAGTTGCTCTCAATAGAGTTATGTACAAACAGTACACCCACTGATGATGTCACTGGAAAAAGTCCTGACTTATGACCAGGAATCCTACAACTTTCACAAACAACAGTATTTTTCAGTCAAAAATTCTACACTGAGTTTACCAAACATCTTCCTAATATTGAGTTGCTCCCCCACTTCTGGCCTCAGAACACTGTATGACTGCATGTCCTTTGGGTGCTGGACCATTCTTGATACACACGGGAAACTGTTGAGCGTTAAAAACCCAGCAGAATTACAGTTCTTGACTGTTCAGTTCAGTTCTGGGACCTACTACCGTACCCCGTTCAAAGGCACTTAAATCTCTGAATGTTACACATACAGTGCCTTTCGAAAGTATTCGCCCCCCTTGAACTTTGCAACCTTTTGCCACATTTCAGGCTTCAAACATAAAGATATAAAACTGTATTTTTTTGTGAAGAATCAACAACAAGTGGGACACAATCATGAAGTGGAACGACATTTATTGGATATTTCAAACTTTTTTAACAAATCAAAAACTGAAAAATTGGGCGTGCAAAATTATTCAGCCCCTTTACTTTCAGTGCAGCAAACTCTCTCCGGAAGTTCAGTGAGGATCTCTGAATGATCCAATGTTGACCTAAATGACTAATGATGATAAATACAATCCACCTGTGTGTAATCAAGTCTCCGTATAAATGCACCTGCACTGTGATAGTCTCAGAGGTCCGTTAAAAGCGCAGAGAGCATCATGAAGAACAAGGAACACACCAGGCAGGTCCGAGATACTGTTGTGAAGAAGTTTAAAGCCGGATTTGGATACAAAAAGATTTCCCAAGCTTTAAACATCCCAAGGAGCACTGTGCACGCAATAATATTGAAATGGAAGTAGTATCAGACCACTGCAAATCTACCAAGACCTGGCCGTCCCTCTAAACATTCAGCTCATACAAGGAGAAGACTGATCAGAGATGCAGCCAAGAGGCCCATGATCACTCTGGATGAACTGCAGAGATCTACAGCTGAGGTGGGACACTCTGTCCATAGGACAACAATCAGTCGTATATTGCACAAATCTGGCCTTTATGGAAGAGTGGCAAGAAGAAAGCCATTTCTTAAAGATATTGATAAAAAGTGTTGTTTAAAGTTTGCCACAAGCCACCTGGGGGACACACCAAACATGTGGAAGAAGGTGCTCTGGTCAGATGAAACCAAAATTGGCAAACAATTTTTGGCAACAATGCAAAAAGTTATGTTTGGCGTAAAAGCAACACAGCTCATCACCCTGAACACACCATCCCCACTGTCAAACATGGTGGTGGCAGCATCATGGTTTGGGCCTGCTTTTCTTCAGCAGGGACAGGGAAGATGGTTCAAATTGATGGGAAGATGGATGGAGCCAAATACAGGACCATTCTGGAAGAAAACCTGATGGAGTCTGCAAAAGACCTGAGACTGGGACGGAGATTTGTCTTTCAACAAGACAATGATCCAAAACATAAAGCAAAATTTACAATGGAATGGTTCGAAAATAAACATATCCAGGTGTTAGAATGGCCAAGTCAAAGTCCAGACCTGAATCCAATCGAGAATCTGTGGAAAGAACTGAAAACTGCTGTTCACAAATCCATCCAACCTCACTGAGCTCGAGCTGTTTTGCAAGGAGGAATGGGAAAAAATGTCAGTCTCTCGATGTGCAAAACTGATAGAGACATACCCCAAGCGACTTACAGCTGTAATCGCAGCAAAAGGTGGCGCTACAAAGTATTAACTTAAGGGGGCTGAATAATTTTGCACGCCCAATTTTTCAGTTTTTGATTTGTTAAAAAAGTTTGAAATATCCAATAAATGTCGTTCCACTTCATGATTGGGTCCGACTTGTTGTTGATTCTTCACAAAAAAAATACAGTTTTATATGTTTATGTTTGAAACCTGAAATGTGGCAAAAGGTCGCAAAGTTCAAGGAGGCCGAATACTTTTGCAAGGCACTGTACACACCCTCTGAATGGCACACATGCACAATCCATGTCTCAATTGTCTCAAGGCTTAAAAATCCTTCTTTAACCTGTCTCCTCCCCTTCATCTACACTGATTGAAGTGGATTTAACAAGTGACATCAATAAGGGATCATAGCTTTCACCTGGATTCACCTGGTCAGTCTGTCATGGAAAGAGCACTATGTACGTACATACTATGTACATAAGCCATCCATCTGAGATTTGTGGACAGTTGTGAATTCAATATAATGACAATATTGTAGATATATTGTTCACAATTACAGTCAAACAATAGATGCCAGCATTGTCCTTCACAATACCCATCCAAATGTGACAAAGAGAAAACGTCCCTGAAACCGTGTTACAAACCGAGAGAGATGAGGCTGCTTTATTCACTGCTTTGGAGTGCTGTTGCTGCAAGATCATGGTCCTTCAGGGCTTCATTTAGCAAACTTACGGTCTAAGCCGCACAAATCTGTCCTGGGAGGATGTGATCGGGAACTCAAGCAGCTGTCAGGAAACTCACTTCCTGGTCCTGCATCCCAGAGCAGCTGCCTGCTGCTCTAGGATGCAGAGACAGAGAGACAGAGAGACAGAGAGACAGAGAGAGCGAGACAGACAAAGAAATGCAGGACATGGAGACTGCTTTCCATTCAGCCACGGGCTCAGTGGATTCTTGCAGTGATGACATCACTCTAATTGCTTCACACTCTATCTGACAGTATCTGTCTCTCTCTTTCACTCTCTCTTTATTTATCATACTCTCTCGCTCTGTCACTCTCTTTCCCCCTCTTACTCTCTCTCTCTCTTTATCTCTCTCTCTCTCTCTCTCTCTCTCTCTATCTATCTCTATCTCTATCTCTCTCTGCCTCTCCCTGCCTCCTTAATGTTAAAGTGAGAGTAGCACATAAATGAGCGCCTTGAGTCTCCAGCCTATTCAGCCCCACAGCCCACCAGTTGACTCAATGGGGTCAACGGACACACTTTCTGTGATCGCTTCACAGTGATGACAACAGCCTGACTGTTCCAGACGAGGGTGTGCAAAGACAGGCTGCTGTTCCCCAGAAGCTCCGGCCCAGTTGATGAAAAGAGAAGACCTTGCCTGCAGCCCCTGTCATAGAGGGCCATTCATCCTGTGGCACAGTCAGACGGCCTCATAAAGACCCAGAGGAAGAGGATCCCTGGACCCTAACTAACTCTCCATGTCTGCCTGGATCCATATAGAAGTGGCCAACGTGACAGAGCTGTGAGTTACCTTGACGATGCCTGCCTGCCTGCCTGCCTGCCTGCCTGCCTGCCTGCCTGCCTGCCTGCCTGCAAAACAACCGGGTGTACTCATCTCTCCGATCACGTCACGCAGCCTGGGAGCCAGAAGGAGCTTCTCCAGTCTTGTGTTCATACAGACACATACAACACACACACACATTATTCAACACTCTCAGGATACATCCCAAATGGCATCCTATTCCCTACAGTAGGGCAAAAAAGTATTTAGTCAGCCACCAATTGTGCAAGTTATCCCACTTAAAAATATGAGAGAGGCCTGTAATTTTCATGATAGGTACACTTCAACTACTAACTACTACAGACAAAATTAGGGGAAACAATCCAGAAAATCACATTGTAGGATTTTTTATGAATTTATTTGCCTACAAACAAGCAAGATTTCTGGCTCTCACAGACCTGTAACTTCTTTTTTAAGAGGCTCCTCTGTCCTCCACTCGTTACCTGTTTTAATGGCACCTGTTTGGACTTGTTATCAGTATAAAAGACACCTGTCCACAACCTCAAACAGTCAAACTCCAAACTTCACTATGGCCAAGACCAAAGAGCTGTCAAAGGACACCAGAAACAAAATTGTAGACCTGCACCAGGCTGGGAAGACTGAATCTGCAATAGGTAAGCAGCTTGGTTTGAAGAAATCAACTGTGGGAGCAATTATTAGGAAATGGAAGACATACAAGACCACTGATAATCTCCCTCGATCTGGGGCTCCATGCAAGATCTCACCCCGTGGGGTCAAAATGATCACAAGAACGATGAGCAAAAATCCCAGAACCACACGGGGGGACCTAGTGAATGACCTGCAGAGAGCTGGGACCAAAGTACCAAAGCCTAACATCAGCAAGGGCATTGAAGATGAAACGTGGCTGGGTCTTTCAGCATGACAATGATCCCAAACACACCGCCCAAGGCAACAAACGAGTGGCTTCGTAAGAAGCATTTCAAGGTCCTGGAGTGGCCTAGCCAGTCTCCAGATCTCAAACCCATAGAAAATCATTGGAGGGAGTTGAAAGTCCGTGTTGCCCAGCAACAGCCCCAAAACATCACTGCTCTAGAGGAGATCTGCATGGATAAATGGGCCAAAATACCAGCAACAGTGTTGAAAACATTGTGAATACTTACAGAAAACGTTTGACCTCTGTCATTGCCAACAAAGGGTATATAACAAAGTATTGAGATAAACTTTTGTTATTGACCAAATACTTATTTTCCACCATAATTTGCAAATAAATTCATAAAAAATCCTACAATTCTAATTTTGTCTGTCATAGTTGAAGTGTACCTATGATGAAAATTACAGGCCTCTCTCATCTTTTTAAGTGGGAGAACTTGCACAATTGGTGGCTGACTAAATACTTTTTTGCCCCACTGTATATAGTGTGCTATCACACTATATCACTGGTCAGAAGTAGTGCACTATATAGGGAATAGGCTGCATTTTAAGACAAAGCCTTAAAGCTAGAATTCTTAGTTTATACAGTCGTGGCCAAAAGTTTTGAGAATGACACAAATATGAATTTCCACAAAGTCTGCTGCTTCAGTGTCTATAGATATTTTTGTCAGATGTTACTATGAAATACTGAAGTATAATTACAAGCATTTCATAACTGTCAAAGGCTTTTTTTGCAAAGACTCAATATTTGCAGTGTTGACCCTTCTCCTTCAGGACCTCTGCAATCCGCCCTGGCATGCTGTCAATTAACTTCTGGGCTACATCCTGACTGATGGCAGCCCATTCTTGCATAATCAATGCTTGGAGTTTTTCAGAATTTGTGGATTTTTGTTTGTCCACCCGGCTCTTGAGGATTGACCACAAGGTCTCAATGGGATTAAGGTCTGGGGAGTTTCCTGGTCATGGACCCAAAATATTGATGTTTTGTTCCCCGGGCCACTTAGTTGTCACGTTTGCCTTATGGCAAGGTGCTCCATCATGCTGGAAAAGGCATTGTTCGTCATCAAACTGTTCCTGAATGGTTGGGAGAAGTTGCTCTCGGAGGATGTGTTGGTATCATTCTTTACTCATGGCTGTGTTCCTAAGGCAAAATTGTGAGTGAGCCCACTCCCTTGGCTGAGAAGCAACCCCACACATAAATGGTCTCAGGATGCTTTACTTTTGGCATGACACAGGACTGATGGTAGCGCTCACCTTGTCTTCTCTGGACAATCTTTCTTCCGTATTCCCCAAACAATCGGAAAAGGAATTCATCAGAGAAAATGACTTTACCCCAGTCCAACCCCTGTACCTTTTGCATAATATGTCACGACTTCTACCGAAGGCAACTCCTCTCCCTGTTCGGGTGGCACTCGGCGCTCGGCGTCGCCGGTCTACTAGTCGCTACCGATCCCTTTTTCTTTTTCTGGTTGTTTTGTCTGTGTTCCTTTTCACACCTGGTTTTCAATTGCTTTGATTTCTGTGGGTATATAGGGCACCTGTTACCTGCCGTAATTCGTGCAGGATTAGACTTGTGTGTATTGCGCTCGATTGTATTTGATGTTTGTTGTTTTTTCGCTATTACGCACGTGTATGTAAAGTGTCAGAACTGTGTTTGTTCCTCCGTGTGTTTGCACGAGTTTCTGAGTATTCTAGAGCGTAATTTTTGGATTTTTGTCTGTGCCGTTTGGTATTGGTGGACTATATTATTAAACACGCTTCTCAGACATCCCTGCTCTCCTGCGCCTGACTCCTACACCTCTCACCAAGACGCATGTTATCACAGAATCCTGCACAAATATAATTATGCAGGAGCGGACGCACTCCCAGGGTCCGTGGAGGAGCGAGTTCAACACCACACGGCAGTGTTACACCGACTGGGGACCGCCATGGATCAGGTGATGGCGACGATGGAGAGATGGGAGAGAGGTGGCCTTCCCACACCATTATCAGCCACACCCCAACCAGTACCACTACCCTCTCCTTCATTGCCTGAGCACAGTGGGATTCGACTCGCCCTCCCGAGGGAATATGATGGGACGGCGGCCGGGTGCCAGGGCTTCTTACTCCAGATGGACCTATTCCTGGCGACCGTTCGTCCAGCTCCTTCGGGGGGTGAGAGCGTGAACGCCCTCGTCTCCTGCCTCGCAGGTAAAGCCCTGGAGTGGGCCAACGCGGTATGGAACAATCCTGACTCGGCGAGGGACCACTACCCAGAGTTCACCCGCCGCCTTCGGGCCGTGTTCGATCACCCACCTGAGGGTCGAGCGGCGGGTGAACGGCTGTTCCATCTGAGGAAGGAGAGGAGGAGTGCTCAGGACTTTTCTCTAGAGTTCCGGACCTTGGCCGCTGGCGCGGGATGGAACGGCAGGGCCTTGATCGATCACTATAGGTGTAGTTTGCGTGAGGACGTCCGTAGGGAGCTGGCCTGTAGAGACACCACCCTGTCCTTGGACCAATTGATTGACATGTCCATTCGGTTGGACAACTTGCTGGCGACCCGCGGACGTCCAGATCGGGCTCTGTCAGTTCCATCTCCCAGCACCACCACTCCAACACCCATGGAGCTAGGAGGTGCTTCAGCGAGGGCGACCGGAGGAGGGGGCCTTTCCTGTGCCAGCTGTGGTCGCAGAGGGCACATTGCTGACCGGTGCTGGGGGGGTCCCCCCGGGAGTCGAAACGCCAGGCCGAGCACTGCCCGGACACCTCAGGTGAGTCAGCACCAGGCTCACCCAGAGCCCCCTGTTGGTCACATGTATGTATGGATTGTTTTTCCTGAATTTTCCCCTCTTTCCCGGCATAAGGCGCTAGTAGATTCAGGCACGGCGGGGAATTTTATTGACTGCGGTTTAGCGGACAGGTTAGGGATTCCCCTTGTTCAGCTGGACAAACCCTTCCCAGTGCACGCCTTAGATAGCCAACCATTAGGGTCAGGGCTAGTCAGGGAGGCCACGGCTCCACTGGGTATGGTTACGCAGGAGGGTCATGAGGAGAGAATTAGTCTCTTCCTCATTGATTCTCCTGCGTTTCCGGTGGTGTTGGGGATCCCCTGGTTGGCCCGTCCCACCCCAGGATTTCGTGGCAACAGAGGGCTCTACAGGAGTGGTCGGAGGAGTGCTCAGGCAGGTGTGTAGGAGTTTCCATCGGTGCTACAACGGTGGAGAGTCCAGACCAAGTCTCCACCGTGCACATTCCCTCAGAATACGCCGATTTGGCTATCGCCTTCTGTAAAAAGAAGGCGACCCAATTACCACCTCATCGACGAGGGGATTGTGCGATAAATCTCCTGGTAGGCGCTGCACTTCCCAGGAGTCACGTGTATCCCCTGTCACAGGAGGAGACGGTGGCTATGGAGACATACATATCAGAATCTCTGGGGTTCATTCAGCCCTCCATCTCACCTGCCTCCTCAAGTTTCTTTTTTGTGAAGAAGAAGGAGGGTGGTCTGCGTCCGTGCATTGACTATAGAGGTCTAAATTCCATCACGGTGGGGTATAGTTACCCGCTACCTCTCATTGCCCCGGCGATTGAGTCATTTCACGGAGCACGGTTTTTCACAAAACTGGATCTCAGGAGTGCATATAACTGCGTATCCGGAAGGGAGATGAGTGGAAGACGGCGTTTAGTACCACATCCGGCCATTATGAGTACCTCGTCATGCCGTACGGGTTGAAGAATGCTCCAGCAGTCTTCCAATCTTTTGTGGATGAGATTCTCAGGGACCTGCACGGTCAGGGTGTGGTGGTTTACATCGATGATATTCTGGTCTATTCCGCTACACGGGCCGCGCATGTGTCTCTGGTGCGCAGGGTACTTGGGCGACTGTTGGAGCATAACCTGTACGTCAAGGCTGAGAAATGCTCGTTCTTCCAACAGGCCGTCTCCTTCCTTGGATATCGCATTTCCACATCGGGGTTGGTGATGGAGGATGACCGCATTGCAGCCGTGCGTAATTGGCCGACTCCAACCACGGTAAAGGAGGTGCAGTGGTTCTTAGGGTTTGCCAACTACTACCGGAGGTTTATCCGGGGTTTTGGGCAGGTGGCTGCGCCCATTACGTCACTGCTGAAGGGGGGGCCGACGCGTCTGGGATGGTCGGCTGAGGCAGACAGGGCTTTTGGTCGCCTGAAGGCTCTTTTTACCTCGGCTCCCGTGCTGGCGCATCCGGACCCCTCTTTGGCATTTATAGTGGAGGTGGACGCATCCGAGGCTGGGGTTGGAGCCGTGCTCTCCCAGCGCTCGGGTGCGCCACCGAAGCTCCGCCCCTGTGCTTTCTTTTCTCGGAAGCTCAGCCCGGCGGAGCGAAACTATGACGTGGGGGATCGGGAGCTGCTAGCTGTTGTCAGAGCCCTGAAGGTGTGGAGACATTGGCTTGAGGGGGCCCAACACCCTTTCCTCATCTGGACTGACCACCGTAATCTAGAGTACATTCGGGCAGCGAGGAGACTGAACCCTCGTCAGGCAAGGTGGGCCATGTTTTTCACCCGATTTAGGTTTACCATCTCCTATAGACCAGGCTCCCAGAACACTAAGGCAGACGCACTGTCCCGACTATATGATACGGCGGAGCGGGCCATTGATCCTGCGCCCATCCTCCCGGCTTCTTGTCTAGTGGCACCTGTAAGGTGGGAGGTGGACGCAGACATTGAGCGAGCATCGCGTGTTGAGCCCACTCCACCACAGTGTCCAGCGAGGGTGTATGCTCCGCTGGAGATTAGAGACAGGTTAATTTGGTGGGCTCACACATCCCCCTCCTCTGGTCACCCGGGGATCGGGAGGACGGTGCGATGTCTTAGTGGGAAGTACTGGTGGCCCACTTTAGCCAAGGACATGACGGTTTATGTGTCCTCCTGCTCAGTGTGAGCTCAGTGCAAGGCTCCTAGGCACCTGCCCAGAGGGAAGTTACATCCCCTTCCCGTTCCACAGCGGCCTTGGTCACACCTGTCGGTTGACTTCTTGACCGATCTGCCACCGTCACAGGGCAACATCACGATCCTGGTCGTTGTGGATCGGTTTTCTAAGTCCTGTCGTCTCCTCCCTTTGCCCGGTCTCCCTACGGCCCTACAGACGGCGGAGGCCCTGTTTACTCACGTCTTCCGGCACTACGGGGTGCCTGAGGATATTGTTTCTGATCGGGGTCCCCAGTTCACGTCCAGGGTGTGGAAGGCGTTCATGGAACGTTTGGGGGTCTCGGTCAGCCTGACCTCTGGGTTTCATCTCGAGAGTAATGGGCAGGTGGAAAGAGTGAACCAGGATGTGGGTAGGTTTCTGCGGTCATATTGCCAGGACCGGCCAGGGGAGTGGGCGAAGTACATCCCCTGGACGGAGATGGCCCAGAACTCACTCCCCCACTCCTCTACGAACCTGTCGCCCTTCCAATGTGTGTTGGGCTATCAGCCGGTCCTGGTACCATGGCATCAGAGCCAGACCGAGGCTCCTGCAGTGGACGATTGGGTGAAACGCTCAAGGGAAACCTGGGAGGCCGGCCACGGGTACCTTAAACGGGCCGAAGGGCGGCAGAAGGCCAGTGCCGACCGCCACCGCAGCGAGGCCCCGGTGTACACACCGGGGGACCGGGTCTGGCTCTCGACCCGAAACCTGCCCCGCCACCTGCCCTGCCGGAAGCTGGGTCTGCGGTTTGTGGGGCCATTCAAAGTCCTGAAGAGAATAAACGAGGTGTGTTATAGGTTACAGCTCCACCCGTATTACCGTATTAACCCCTCGTTTCATGTGTCTCTCCTCAGGCCGGTGGTGGCTGGTCCGCTTCAAGAAGATGAGGTGCGGGAGGTCCCTCCGCCCCCCCTGGACATCGGGGGGCGCCTGCGTATGCAGTTCGGTCCATACTGGACTCGAGGCGTCGGGTGGGGGGTCTTCAGTACCTCATGGACTGGGAGGGGTACGGTCCGGAGGAGAGATGCTGGGTGCCGGTGGAGGACGTACTGGATCCACCTATGCTAAGGGAGTTTCCCCGCCTCCATCCGGATCGCCCTGCGCCTTGTCCTCAGGGTCGTCGTCGAGGCCGGCGTCGTCGCGCTGTGGGAGCCGCGCGTCAGGGGGGGGTACTGTCACGACTTCTACCGAAGGTAACTCCTCTCCCTGTTCGGGCGGCGCTCGGCGTCGCCAGTCTACTAGTCGCTACCGATCCCTTTTTCTTTTTCTGGTTGTTTTGTCTGTGTTCCTTTTCACACCTGGTTTTCAATTGCTTTGATTTCTGTAGTTATATAGGGCACCTGTTACCTGCCGTAATTCGTGCAGGATTAGACTTGTGTGTATTGCGCTCGATTGTATTTGATGTTTGTTGTTTTTTCGCTATTACGCACGTGTATGTAAAGTGTTCCTTCCTGTGTTTGCACGAGTTTCGGAGTATTCAAGAGCGTAATTTTGGGATTTTTGTCTGTGCCGTTTCGTATTGGTGGACTTTATTATTAAACACGCTTCTCAGACATCCCTGCTCTCCTGCGCCTGACTCCTACACCTCTCACCAAGACGCATGTTATCACATAATATCAGTCTGTCCCTGATGTTTTTCCTGGAGAGAAGCGGCTTCTTTGCTGCCCTTCTTGACACCAGGCCATCCTCCAAAAGTCTTTGCCTCACTTTGCATGCAGATGCACTCACACCTTCATGCTGCCATTCCTGAGCAAGCTCTGTACTGGTGGTGCCCCGATCCCGCAGCTGAATCAACTTTAGGAGACGGTCCTGGCGTTTGCTGGAGCCCTGAAGCCTTCTTCACAACAATTGAACCGCTCTCCTTGAAGTTCTTGATGATCCGATAAATGGTTGATTTAGGTGCAATCTTACTGGCAGCAATATCCTTGCCTCTGAAGCCCTTTTTGTGCAAAGCAATGATGACGGCACGTGTTTCCTTGTAGGCAACCATGGTTGATAGAGGAAGAACAATGATTCCAAGCACCACCCTCCTTTTGAAACTTCCAGTCTGTTATTCGAACTAAATCAGCATGACAGAGTGATCTCCAGCCTTGTCCCCGTCAACACTCACACCTGTGTTTTCGAGAGAATCACTGACATCACTTGAAATTATTTTTGGGATCCAGTTCATTTGCATGGCAAAGAGGGACTTTACAATTAATTGCAATTCATCTGACCCTCTTCATAACATTCTAGAGTATATACAAATTGCCATCATACAAACTGAGACTGTACATCCTCTCTCCTCCCCCCTCTCTCTTTCCCCCTCTCTCTTCCCCCCTCTCTCTTTCTCTCCCTCTCTCTTTCCCCCATCTCTTTTCACAAAGCAGACTTTGTGAAAATTAATATTTGTGTAATTCTCATAACTTTTGGCCATGACTGTACATTCATTTTTTGACTTACAAATGAAGGGTATATACCAATTGATCCTTGTAGATTCTAAACTGGGTGGTTCGAGCCCTGAATGCTGATTGGCTGAATGCCGTGGTATATCAGACCATATACGACAGGTATGACAAAACATTTATTTTTACTCTTGTAATTATGTTGGTAACCAGTTTATAACAGCAATAAGGCACCTCAGGGGTTTGTGGTATATGGCCAATATACCATGGCTAAGGGCAGCCCTGAGCCGTGGTATATTGGCCATATACCACACCCTTTTGGGCCGTATTGCTTAAATATAACTTAGAAATGCCTCATTAGCTTAGTTCAACTGTCATACCCCATCAGAACCCACAATATAAGCTTGTTTAACTCCAATGTTTGTAAACAATGTAAATGTACACAAACACTCCAAAAAACAATCTTACTAAAATGATTATTATTAAAAGCCTCCAAAGATGGTTAAAACTATATTAGGGATGATCAATCCTTTCATGATCAAGCCTTGCCTCCATAGTTCTGTCTATGAATTTGAGTGGTTACATTTCTTCAGCCTCATCCCTTAGCTTTTTAGCAAAATATGGGTGGGGAGAAATCTTTGTTATTGTTTTAAGGATTCTAGCTTTAAAAAGAACTGGGGGGAAAACACAGAAACAGCCATGTTAGAATTCAGTCAGATATTCCCTTCCATCATGATTAAATCATCAAACCTTCCATTGAAGAGAAGAGAAAGATTTTTTTCCCAAGTATGGATGAATATTCATGTATCATGTCTGTTGATGCTTGGCCATCAAAGTAACGAAGATAATTAATCTATTAAGTTAAAACATGGCCTGTTTGGTTTTATGGTCAGTGACACAAAGTCATTTTTGAATTACCATTCTGAGGGTTATTATTCATAATTCAAATCATATTTTTTTTAATTGATGCATATAGATGAAGATCCCGGCGATGCTCTCTAGTCAAATACTTTGTCCCCTGACAGAGATGTTGCTGCTTTTCCCTCCACTTTACACTGGTGTAAAACTGCTTCTGTCATACAGCAGGTCTCGCTTCATGATTTTAACATCATTAACACTTAGTGGTGTTTAAACTGATATCGCATAGCCCTCGGCATTCGCAGAAATTAGACAAATATCAGAAGCTAGAACTGGAGGGCATTCTTTCCCCCCTCTCTCTTTCCCCCTCTCTCTTTCCCCTCTCTCTTCCCCCCTCTCTCTTTCTCTCCCTCTCTCTTTCCCCCTCTCTCTTCCCCACCTCTCTCTTTCTCTCCCTCTCTCTTTCCCCCCTCTCTCTTTCCCCCCTCTCACTTTCCCCCTCTCTCTTCCCCCCTCTCTCTTTCTCTCCCTCTCTCTTTCCCCCTCTCTCTTTCCCCCCTCTCTCTTTCCCCTCTCTCTTCCCCCCTTCTCTCTTTCTCTCCCTCTCTCTTTCCCCCTCTCTCTCCCCCTCTCCTTTTCTCTCCCTCTCTCTTTCCCCACTCTCTTCCCCCCTCTCTCTTTCCCCCCTCTCTCTTTCCACACTCTCTCTTTCTCTCCCTCTCTCTTTCCCCCTCTCTCTCCCCCCCCTCTCTCTTTCTCTCCCTCTCTCTTTCCCCCCTCTCTCTTTCCGCCTCTCTCTTTCTCTCCTTCTCTCTTTCCCCCCTCTCTCTTTCTCTCCCTCTCTCTTTTTCTCCCCTCTCTCTTCCCCTTCTCTCTCTCTTTCTCTCCCTCTCTCTTTCCCCACACTCTCTTTCCCCCCTCTCCCTTTCCCCCTCTCTCTTCCCCCCTTCTCTCTTTTTCTCTCCCTCTCTCTTTCCCCCTCTCTCTTTCCCCCCTCTCTCTTTCCCCTCTTCTCTATTTCTCTCCCTCTCTCTTTCCCACCTCTCTCTCTCCCCTCTCATTTTCTCTCCCTCTCTCTTTCCCCCACTCTGTCCCCCTCTCTCTTTCTCTCCCTCTCTCTTTCCCCCCTCTCTCTTTCCACACTCTCTCTTTCTCTCCCTCTCTCTTTCCCCCCTCTCTCTTTCTCTCCCTCTCTATTTCCCCCCTCTCTCTTTCTCTCCCTCTCTCTTTCCCCCTCTCTCTTTCTCTCCCTCTCTCTTTCCCCCCTCTCTCTTTCTCTCCCTCTCTCTTTCTCTCCATCTCTCTTTCCCCCTCTCTCTTTTTCTACCGCTCTCTTTCTCTCCGTCTCTCTTCCCCCCCTCTCTCTTTCCCCCCTCTCTCTTTCCCCCCTCTCTCTTCCCCCTCTCTCTCTTTCTCTCCCTCTCTCTTTCCCCCCTCTCTCTTTCTCTCCCTCTCTCTTTCCCCCCTCTCTCTTTCCCCCTCTCTCTTTCCCTCATCTATCTTTCCCCCCTCTCTCTTTCTCTCCCTCCACCCTTTCTCTCACTCAACACTGCTGGACATGCCCCCAGCTCATATTTGCTGTTGGAAGATTGCAGCCATTACAGAGGTCAGGTAGAAGAGAGAGATTAATAAAAGTGAAAATCCTTCCCAGTGCTGTTTATTATCTTGGCTGCCGTCTTGTTTCTGTGCATTCAATATTAAATACAGGAACATCAAGGAAAACTATATCCTCCGTCTTGGAACAGGATTAAAAAGGGCAACCTTTTCAGTGGTAAGTCCCAAAATTCGTCATCGGTATCAAACTGCTATAATTTCACCGTGCTTCTCTCCCTTTCTTTTTGCAAGTATCAACTATTGTCAGAGCTGCTTTCAAAGTGCGGGTGAGCGCAGCGATAAAGCACCCTCACATCTCCTGTCTGAAAACAGAGTTGATGCTGACTGCAGTTGAGAGAAAGAGGTAAAGACAAGGCAGCCCTTCCTCTCTCTGAAAGCCCTGTTGTGTGTGTGTGTGTGTGTGTGTGTGAGTCACACACACAAGAGGGAGCTGGAGCAGGTGTGTTCTCCTCACCAAGTCATAATGTCTATAATTACAGGCCATATGCATGTGGATTACAATAGACAGGTCTGTATTCCTGTCAGATTCACATGCTGAAAAGTCTTGCAAAAATGTTGAATGTAAATGAAGGCTGAACATGGCTGAGTACCCAATGGCACCTTATTCCCATAGGGCTCTGGTAAAAAGTAGTGCACTATGTAGGGAGCAATCATCTCTGGTCCTCTGATAGAGATACTTTCCTCTCTCAACGTGTGGCAGTCCAAAATACACCATTAGTAATCATAGTAATCTCTCTGTCTGTAGGGGAAAGGATCGCTTCTGTGGCAGGTAGTCTACCCACAGGGGTTGGAATTATCCCGACAACCATGGAGCCGAAAAATGGGAGCATCTAGTTTTAATACTGTTTACACTAAAACCATACAGCGGTCTCGCCACGCCAAAGATTAATTTAATCTCATTTCCCGATTGCAGTTGAATCTCTCTCCAAAGCTTATTCTGACAGTGGATTTTAAAAAAGTGGTATAGGTGCAGATAGGATAGACTTTCAGTGGGTACAGGCAGCAGCTAGGCTCTGTGTGATGTGTCAACACAGTACATTGTGCCGTGTTAAATTAACACTTAGAGTTAATTTTAACACTACCCCGGATAACATATGGTCCAACTCTAGAGTGTCAAGAGACATGGATTCTGAAATGTCAAGAGACATGGATACTGGTATTTCAAGAGACATGGATTCTGGAATGTCAAGAGACATGGATTCTGGAATGTCAAGAGACATGGATTCTGGAATGTCAAGAGACATGGATTCTGGAATGTCAAGAGACATGGATTCTGAAATGTCAAGAGACATGGATACTGGAATTTCAAGAGACATGGATTCTGGAATGTCAAGAGACATGGATTCTGGAATGTCAAGAGACATGGATTCTGGAATGTCAAGAGACATGGATTCTGGAATGTCAAGAGACATGGATTCTGAAATGTCAAGAGACATGGATACTGGAATTTCAAGAGACATGGATTCTGGAATGTCAAGAGACATGGATTCTGGAATGTCAAGAGACATGGATTCTGGAATGTCAAGAGACATGGATTCTGGAATGTCAAGAGACATGGATTCTGGAATGTCAAGAGACATGGATTCTGGAATGTCAAGAGACATGGATTCTGGAATGTCAAGAGACATGGATTCTGGAATGTCAAGAGACATGGATTCTGGAATGTCAAGAGACATGGATTCTGGAATGTCAAGAGACATGGATTCTGGAATGTCAAGAGACATGGATTCTGGAATGTCCCACAATAACTGTCCAGTGAATATCTTACTTTTAAAAGGTAATATTCTGTTAACTCATATAATGATGTTGACTTGTCCAATACTGGTATATGGCCAAAGCATAAATTAGAGAAAAAAAAACATTCAAGAAAACCTGCTTGCCATGATGGATGGAATACTCCTGAGGATCTGCTCGAGTCAATCAGCAGTTCACTTGCATTCATATTTGTAATGACCAGTATACCCACCCACATTCCAACAAAGAAAAGCTGCTTTTAACATTCTTAATTACCATTTTTTGGAGGGGAAACTATTTCACTTATATTCATAGAAATGCATAAATACTCGGGAGTTACTTTATGAACAAAACATGTTTTCATTTTAACAAAAAATAGAATAAATACATATTAAAAATAAACATGCACTGGACATGGTTTCACTACAGAGCAAGGTAACACAATGATGAGTAAAACACAAAACAAGAGAAGTTGCAGACGAGTTAGACATCTTTGGTTGAAAAACAAAATGTACTGTACACCATGTTAACATTGATAAAGCAGCCTACTCAAAGTTGCAATAGCTGACAGAATGGAACCACATACCAAACATAATTCAATTACGTTACACAGCCCACCGCTTCAATACAACTTTAAATGCATGGAAATTGTCATTAAAACAAAGAGTTTGAAGGGATGAGCTAACCAATAGAACTTGCTCATCTTTCACAACAATGTCCTCCAACACATATGATCAAGCCAAGATGATAGTCAGCACCTTCTTGCTTTAACCATTTCACTGAGAGAACATTTTGTGCACTGAGACATTCAATCTAGTTTTAATCTCAGGACCTTCTTTCATGTCATTGATCTCTACCATCTTCCCTGGACCTATGGCTAATCTGTCCTGGCTGAAAGATTCCCATTTATATGTCATGTGATGTTGGTGCTTTTTGGCAAGTGTCATGGTGATATTTTTCAAACTCTTTGGCTGTGTTTTAAAGAAGTTGTGTTTCGCCTCATAACTAATACACCATGTGTATAATGTACATAATGTATCATGAAATGGTGTTCAGGAAAAAGATTCCTATTCGGAAAAAAAATACTTGAAGAGCCTATGATGCTCAGCAATGAAGTGTTTTAGAAAGATAGTCATACCCTCGGTTAATGCTGGAGAAAACACAATATTCCCGATGTGTAGTAGTAACAGTAGCAGTTGCAAGTATTTAATCATCATTCTGAACCAGATCACCAAATATCTAAAGCATATTGCAGAGAAGACACCAGATTGGACAGCATTTAGGCCCAAAGCATTGCTTTCATCATCCAATTTGAGTGCAGGTGGACGATTCCTTCTCTCTGTGTAGCCATAGTTAAATGACTATATTCTACCAGAAATGTATTTGTCAGTCACAGAGTTTGCTTGTACATAGTGTAACACAAGTTTACCTCAAACTGTGCAACTCCTACTAAAATGTTGTGCATAATATCAAGTTGTCAGCTGTGTTGAAGTACTGCAGAGAGTTCAATAAACAAGCAAGTTTCCCACCATATACATGAGGTAGTGTTGGATTTGACTGTATAGTTTGACAGTGGTCTGAATTCATGCCTTTTGTTTGCAAAATCACACTTCGGTCATCTTCACCAAACACAGTTTGAAAATCCCCCTTCTCAGTGAGGCCAAAACGACAACAATACCAGCCACTAAATGATTCTACAAAACCAGGGAGGCAATGTATACCCAGATTATCACCAGTAACTTGGACAATAATGCCATGAACACAACCATTAAATATGGAAACTTCAATTCCCTCAGTCTCAAGAGCTTTCAGGTCACTTACAATTGGCTTTAGTACGGCAAGTAAACTCCTTCGAAAGGGTGACTTGACTTCCAAGTGGCGCAGCGTTCTAAGGCACTGCATCTCAGTGCTAGAGGCGTCACTACAGACACCCTGATTTGAATCCAGGCTGTATCACAACTGGCTGTGATTGGGAGTCCCATAGGAGGAAGTCATCTGGGAAGATACTGTCACATAAAGTGATTGATTATTGTAAAGGTTTTAACAAAGACACTCATTCCAAATGAATGTGAGAAAGCAACACAGCCCTATACAAAGTGACTGCTCCAAAGGAGAGGCCGACAGTTAAACCCTCCTCTAACTTTATTACTGTGAAAAACCAACACATACCAGGATCTTTGTCCAGGGTAACTGTGAAAACACCAGGACTTGGCTGTGTCAGCACCTCCTCAAACATTTCTCCATCAACTTCAGTTCCCAATTCATCATGCAGCTTTGCATTCATTTGGCTGGTGACTGGTACGTCATATTTCAGGAATGCAGAGACAAATCATTTCAAAATAACCATTAGTGGGGTAATTACAATCAATTGTTCTGTTCGATGTTCTCCAGTCCATTCTATAGATGGTTTAAAAAAATCATTACTATGTGAGTTAGAGTTTAATGGCGATCCATAACAAAACTGTAAAATGTTTGCATTTTATATTTGAATGATCCCCAAGAGGACATTCTGTTGTTATACCGTCAGTTAACACATTTTCACATGTTTTATGTTCTCCCTTTCAGTGTTTGTAGTTGATTTCCCAAATAGTTTTTTGATATCGTATTTCTGAAAATTGGTTTTACTTTTGCTGAATCATCACTTTCCATTGACTGAATGCATTATGAAAATGTGTATATAAAACACACCAAACTCACTAATATTACATATTTTGTTTCCACCATCCTATAACTCAATATTTGCATATTAAGGTTAAATCTTTCAAACATGGATTAATGGCACAGTAGACATAATATATATAAAGAGAAAAATAAGGCCACCCAAACTTCAAATGGGTGAAGTTCCCCTTTAACATCACATTAGGTAGGCTGTGAAACTCACATAACGATATGAAACTATACAGACTCAACAGAAACAGAAAAGTGGAATTCCCCTTTTTAACTGAGAAATGAATCTTTTGCAACTACAGTGATAAAAACAATTCAATTTTAATGGCCAACTTAAAAGCTTATCTTCATTCAAGAAGTCACTCAGCCTCAGGACAGTGAGTCAACTTCCCATTGATCAGCAATATTGGATCTGAGGAGAGAGAAAAAAAGAGACATTGATTTAAATATTCAAACAAATCAAGTTCTGTTGATGAGTTTTTGAAGATAGGTTACCATGAACATGTAATCCATAACCAGAAACGTATGAGACAATACTCAAATACTGATTTGTGACTCATATTTGGCCAACCTTGTGATTCACAAATTGGCCTCCCATCAACTTCACTGAAACAGACAAATTAGTTCAGTACAGTGTCGTGTTTTTGGCTATGCCGGATTAAGTGATATGACATGCTATTCTATAAAATAATTTATCCGTAATTAATATTACCTGATTGAGCTAATCATGTAAATGTAATTAACTAGAGAGAGTCGGGCACCATGAAAGAATATTTATAGAGCTGTTATCTTCCGAATAAACTCTTAAAGACCTAGTAATATTTTACATCAATAGCAGTCAATATTAATCGTCATCTTAATTCAGTCTCATCTGAAAGTTGTCAATTCTTGGTTATCTGCACGAACCCTGGCTCACAAGTTGGCGGAACAGATATGACAGCTTGTTACACAAAGGAAAAGGGTCTGGGTTGAGTGAAAGAGCGGGAGACTGGGGAACAAAGGGAAGAAGCTGTGCTATCGTAAATACAGTATCTTATGCATTCTAAATTACCGCCCATTTGGAAAAGGAAAATGCAATAAATATTTACTCTGAGCTTCACTTCGGTAGTTTGGTGGTAGATGGAAGGCTAAGTTGTAGTAACGTCATTGGGTGATAGATGGGATACTCTGTCTGTTCCTTCCTAACCCTCGTTTGCATCTGCTATTGCTAAGTCAACGGCTAGGAGGTATCACTTCTGTAGTGAATAAGAGTTCACCGTTCATACCATTCGCAAACCAAAGCTTATGCTGATGTTGGCTTCGTTCTGAAGTTATTATCTGAACCATTCTGCCATAGGACCGTCATCCTCACGTCCTCAGAACAGGAGGTTACATTATAGTCAAGGGCTTATATAGGAAGGGAGAGGAGGGCGTGTTTGAAAAGTTTTATAGCCCATGTCCCTTCACAGGGGCGGGCCACTGATTGAGCAGAGCCCCATCTTATGAAAACCCAAATCTCACATTTTAGAAGCTAAAATCACATTTCATTCCATCACGAATAATTTCATATTCAAACATTTCAATTGAACAACAATTCCATGTGAATCCGATAACTCTGATGTGTAGACTTTCCACTGTAGAGTTTATGTCATCTGATCATTGATGAGAATGTCTCAGATGACAACCGAACTGAAATCATATTCATTAAGTACCACTGCATATGTTCCGTTGTTCGGATTACCAGAATATAGTTAATTTCCCCCCACCTACTGATGTTCCCAGAATCTCTATGTTAACCAAGGGTTTTGCAAATGTAACCTCAGTAGGGTAGAGAGAGGAAAAAGGGGGGAAGAGGTATTTATGACTGTCATAAACCTACCCCCCAGGCCAACGTCATGACAACTGTAAACTAATTTAATTTACAAGAAGGTAATTGAATAGTCTAAACAACCCATTTCAAATTAAGCAGCAATGAGGGTGCATTCGGAAAGTATTCAGACCTCCTGACTTTCTCCACATTTTGTTACGTTACAGTCTTATTCTAAAAATGTATATCCACATCGATCCACATACAATACCCAATAAGGGCAAAGCGAAAACAGGTTTTTAGAATATTTTGACAATTCAAAACAAAACAGAAATACCTTATTTACATAAGTATTCAGACCCTTTGTTATGCGAATCGACATTGAGCTCAGGTGCATCCTATTTCCATTGATCATCCTTGAGATGTTTCCACAACTTGATTGGAGTTCACCTGTAGTAAATTGATTGGACAGGATTTGGAAAGGTACGCACCTGCCTATGTAAGATCCCGCAGTTGACAATGCATGTCAGAGCAAAAACCAAGCCATGATGCCAAAGGAATTGTTCATAGAGCTCCGAGACAGGATTGTGTCGAGGCACAGATCTGGGGAAGGGTACCAAAACATTTCTTCAGCATTGAAGGTCTCCAAAACCACTGTGGCCTCCATTATTAAATGGAAGAAGTTTGGAACCACAAAGACTCTTCCTAGAGCTGGCCGTCTGGCCAAACTGAGCAATAGGGGGAGAAGGGCCTTGGTCAGGAAGGTGACCAAGAACCTGATGGTTCCTCTGTGAAGATGGCAGAAACTTCCAGAAGGACAAACATCTCTGCAGCACTCCACCAATAAGGCCTTATGGTACAGTGGCCAGACAGAAGCCACTCCTCTGTAAAAGGCATGAGAGCCCGCTTGGAGTTTGCCAAAAGGCAGCAAATGACTCTCAAACAATGAGAAACAAGATGCTCTGGTCTGATGAAATGATTGAACTCTTTGGCCTGAAGGCCAAGCATCACATCAAATCAAATCAAATGTATTTATATAGCCCTTCGTACATCAGCTGATATCTCACAGTGCTGTACAGAAACCCAGCCTAAAACCCCAAACAGCAAGCAATGCAGGTGTTGATGCACGTTGGCTAGGAAAAACTACCTAGAAAGGCCAAAACCTAGGAAGAAAGCTAGAGAGGAACCAGGCTATGAGGGGTGGCCAGTCCTCTTTTGGCTGTGCCGGGTGGAGATTATAACAAAACATGGCCAAGATGTTCAAATGTTCATAGATGACCAGCAGGGTCAAATAATAGGTCTGGGACAGGTAGCACATCCGGTGAACAGGTCAGGATTCCATAGCCACAGGCAGAACAGTTGAAACTGGAGCAGCAGCACGGCCAGGTGGACTGGGGACGGCAAGGAGTCATCGTGCCAGGTAGTCCTGAGGCATGGTCCTACGGCTCAAGTCCTCCGAGAGAGAGAAAGAAAGAAAGAAAGAGAGAAAGAGAGAGAGAATTAGAGAGAGCATACTTAAATTCACACAGGACACCGGATAAGACAGGACAAGTACTCCAGATATAACAAACTGAGCCTAGCCCCCGACACATAAACTACTGCAGCATAAATACTGGAGGCTGAGAAAGGAGGGGTCAGAGACACTGTGGCCCCATCCGATGATACCCCGGACAGGGCCAAACAGGAAGGATATAACCCCACTCACTTTGCCAAAGCACAGCCCCCACACCACTAGAGGGATATCTTCAACCACCAACTTACCATCCTGAGACAAGGCCGAGTATAACCCACAAAGATATCCGCCACTGCACAACCCAAGGTGGGCGCCAACCCAGACAGGAAGATCAGTGACTCAACCCACTCAAGTGACGCACCCCTCCTTGGGACGGCATGAAAGAGCACCAGTAAGCCAGTGACTCAGACCCTGTAATAGGGTTAGAGGCAGAGAATCCCAGTGGAAAGACTACACTCAATCATATGACCCACTGAAGAGATGAGTCTTCAGTAAAGACTTAAAGGTTGAGATCGAGTTTGCGCCTCTCAAATGGGTAGGCAGACCATTCCATAAAAATTGAGCTCTATAGGAGAAAGCCCTGCCTCCAGCTGTTTGCTTCGAAATTCTGGGGACAATTAGGAGGCCTGCGTCTTGTGACCGTAGTGTACGTGTAGGTATGTACGGCAGGACCAAATCAGAGTGATAGGTAGGAGCAAGCCCATGTAATGCTTTGTAGGTTAGCAGTAAAACCTTGAAATCAGCCCTTGCCTTGACAGGAAGCCAGTGTAGGGAGACTAGCACTGGAGTAATATGATCCATTTTTTGGGTTCTAGTCAGGGTTCTAGCAGCCGTATTTAGCACTAACTGAAGTTTATTTAGTGCTTAATCCAGGTAGCCGGAAAGTAGAGCATTGCAGTATGCGTGCTTCTACACCTGCATTGCTTGCTGTTTGGGGTTTTAGGCTGGGTTTCTGTACAGCACTTTGAGATATCAGCTGATGTACGAAGGGCTATATAAATAAAATTTGATTGATTGATTGATTGATTGATTGATTGATTGATTGCAGTAGTCTAACCTAGAAGTAACAAAAGCATGGATTAATTTTTCTGCATCATTTTTGGACAGAAAGTTTCTTATTTTTGTAATGTTACGTAGATGGAAAAAAGCTGTCCTTGAAACAGTCTTGATATGTTCGTCAAAAGAGAGATCAGAGTCCAGAGTAACGCCGAGGTCCTTCACAGTTTTATTTGAGACTGTACAACCATCAAGATTAATTGTCAGATTCAACAGAAGATCTCTTTGTTTCTTGGGACCTAGAACAAGCATCTCTGTTTTATTCGAGTTTTAAAGTAGAAAGTTTGCGGCCATCCACTTCCTTATGTCTGAAACACAGGCTTCTAGCGAGGGCTAATTTTGGGGCTTCACCATGTTTCATTGAAACTTTATAGCTGTGTTTCATCCGCATAGAAGTTTTCGTTCTAAGTTTTCGTTCGTTTTAGTTACATTATGTTTTCGATTGACATCCCCAAGAGGAAAAATATTTAGTGAAAACAAGTGGTCCTAAAACGGAACCTTGAGGAACACCGAAATGTACAGTTGATTTGTCAGAGGACAAACCATTCACAGAGACAAATTGATATCTTTCCAACAGATAAGATCTAAACCATGCCAGAACATGTCCGTGTAGACCAATTTGGGTTTCCAATCTCTCCAAAAGAATGTGGTGATCGATGGTATCTAAAGCAGCACTAAGGTCTAGGAGCACGAGGACAGATGCAGAGCCTCGGTCTGATGCCATTAAAAGGTAATTTACCACCTTCACAAGTGGAGTCTCAGTGTTATGATGTGGTCTAAACCCAGACTGAAGCATTTTGTATACATTGTTTGTCTTCAGGAAGGCAGTGAGTTGCTGCGCAATAGCCTTTTCTAAAAAAATTGAGAGGAATGGAAGATTCGATATAGGCCGATAGTTTTTTATATTTTCTGGGTCATGGTTTGGCTTTTTCAAGAGAGGCTTTATTACTGCCACTTTTAGTGAGTTTGGTACACATCCGGTGGATAGAGAGACGTTTATTATGTTCAACATAGGAGGGCCAAGCACAGGAAGCAGCTCTTTCAGTAGTTTAGTTGGAATAGGGTCCAGTATGCAGCTTGAAGGTTTAGAGGCCATGATTATTTTCATCATTGTGTCAAGAGATATAGTACTAAAACACTTGAGTGTCTCTCTTGATCCTAGGTCCTGGCATAGTTGTGCAGACTCAGGACAACTGAGCTTTGAAGGAATACGCAGATTTAATGAGGAGTCCGTAATTTACTTTCTAATTATCATGATCTTTTCCTCAAAGAAGTTCATGAATTTATCACTGCTGAAGTGAAAGCCATCCTCACTTGGGGAATGCTGCTTTTTAGTTAGCTTTGCGACAGTATCAAAAAGAAATCTGGAGGAAACCTGGTACCTTCCCTACGGTGAAGCATGGTGGTGGCAGCATCATGCTGTGGGGATGTTTTTCAGAGGCAGGGACTGGGAGACTATTCAGAATCAAGGGAAAGATGAACAGAGTAAAGTAAAGAGAGATTCTTGATGAAAACCTGCTCCAGAGAGCTCAGGACCAGGTTCACCTTCCAACAGGACAATGACCCTAAGTACACAGCCAAGACAAGGCAGGGGTGGCTTCAGGACAAGACTCTGAATGTCCTTGAGTGGCCCAGCCAGAGCCCCGACTTGAACCCGATCAAACATCTCTGAAGAGACCTGAAAATAGCTGTGCAGCAACACTCCCCATCCAACCTGGGTGGAATTATGATGTTTCTTACACTAATTAAAGTAAAAAATTACACATAGCATTTAACGACAGTTATCAACGCAGACACAAGGGATCTTTTGACACTGCATGTTGTTCAATCACTTTTGACACTGCAAATTTAACACTGGTGATTTTACTGTGTATGTGGTCTGTCTATATCGCTTTTGTTCAGTGGCGAAATCGACCCCCATTTTCTCAAAATTAGCATTTAGATTCATACATGCCACTGGCCCCAAACTCAGACAATTGGCACTGCTGCTGTCACGTACCGCAGCCCGTCCATTAATATAATTACCACAGAGTTGGATAATGAGGCATCAGAGCCTTCACTCAGATTCATGGATAAAGACAACTCTGCAGAAAATTTAAATCATTCCTCCTCTTCACTATCTTTCCTTTAGTCCTCTCCTCCTCGCTCTCGCCCCTGATAAGTCAACGATCCCAGGATGTGGATGGGGGGAAAAACTCCCTCCTGCTTGCTGTCTTCTATTCCGGAATTCTGCCAGCCTATTCCAACTCCATGACATCACAAGGCAACGATACATCTCAGGGTTCAGGAGCCAACCAGATGAGGCGACCACCGAGGTTGTCATTAATCCATAGGGGGATTTTCCCTCTGTTTAAAAAGGCTCCTCTACAGCCTCATTTAGGCATCAGTAAAACACATCTCCATCTTCACTTTCTAACTGACACACATGTTGAACACAGGCGTGCTTCCGCAGGCATGTCCACCTGTATCACTTCGCTCCATGACTTCTCGTGACTAGGATCTCTGTTAGCATGACGAGAATGGACATTAGAGCCACCTCTAGAATGATAGAGATTAAACTGATAATCACGTTACAACACGTCGCTAAATTGTGAGGTACCGTATATTCGGTGACAAGACACTGGTTAGAGCTAACGCCAAGCCACTCTCCTCTTCCATTGGCTCTTCACAACTACCCATTGTAGCTGTCCGCCACAACACTGGAAATAATGGTTACCTCCCAAATGGCACTCTATTCCCTATATATAGTCAAAAGTAGTGCACTATTAAGAGAATATGGTGCCATTTGGAACGCACACAATGAATAATGGATGATGAACAGTCGAAGACAAGAACCCGTCATTTCAATTAATGTTGATGGTTTAATCACTGCAATCTCATCCCACTCTGTCTACGGGAAAAGAAGATGACAGGGATAGGGGAGGGAAGGGAGGAGAGGAGGAGGCAGTGCCTCATAGAAGGGCTGAATGAAAGTCGGGAAGGAGGCGGCGGCGTAGGGCTCTTATCTCTGCATCAGGCTGTGACATGTTGCAGCTGTTTCTGAGTGCGAGACTTCCCTCCACCGTCTCATTAGAACAGCACCTGACAGAGAAAGAGAGACGCTAGAGAAAGACTGACTGACACACACACACACACACACACACACACACACACACACACACACACACACACACACACACACACACACACACACACACACACACACACACACACACACACACACACACACAGATGTGACGATTAAGATGAGGGTGGACAATGATTTTTTTTTATGAGCGTAGCCTTCTTTCTATTACAGCATATTGGATGACTGTCATTCATATTCCTTCACCCTGTTTAATGTAACATTGATGGGTTTAGACTACTACATGATACTCACATTTTTCCTATATGAATTAAAGTTTACAATGTAGGTGCACAGGTTGAGAGAAAAATTTGAGCAATCCAGGCAGTGACCTTCAATACCGCCTTGCACACACTAGCCTGCATCAAGTTGACTTAGGGTGTAATCAATGAACTAATCACTGATCATAATCTTGATGTGATTGGCCTGACTGAAACATGGCTTAAGCCTGATGAATTTACTGTGTCAAATGAAGCCTCACCTCCTGGTTACACTAGTGACCATATCCCCCGTGCATGCCGCAAAGACGGAGGTGTTGCTAACATTTACGATAGCAAATTTCAATTTACAAAAAAAAAAATATGACGTTTTCGTCTTTTGAGCTTCTAGTCATGAAATCTATGCAGCCTACTCAATCACTTTTTATAGCTACGGCCTCCTGGGCCATATACCGCGTTCCTCATTGAGGTCCCTGAATTCCTATCGGACCGTGTATTCATAGCAGACAATATTCCAATTTTTGGTGACTTTAATATTCAAATGTAAAAGTCCACAGACCCAATCCAAGAGCCATCATCGACTCAGTGGGTTTTGTTCAACATGCCTCTGGACCTACTCACTGTCACAGCCATACTCTGGGCCTAGTTTTGTCTCATGGAATAAATGTTGTGGATATTAATGTTTTTCCTCATAATCCTGGACCATCGGACCACCATTTTCTTACGTTTGCAATTGCAACAAGTAATCTGCTCAGACCCCAACCAAGGAGCATCAAAAGCCGTGCTTTAAATTCTCAGACAACACAAAGATTACTTGATGCCCTTCTAGACTCCCTCTGCCTACCCAAGGATGCCAGAGGACAAAAAGCAGTTAACCACCTAACTGAGGAACTCAATTTTAGTTTAGTTTAGTTTAGTTTATTTTATTTTTACAGGGACAGTGCACATTAATCAACGTTTCAGTAAAAGTGCCGGTTTTAGCCAGCCGGCTAATTTTCAACCGCAGTCCCTGGGCAGGTTATTAAAAACAATTACAATATAGACAATAGCACCATAGACATAGCAACATAGCAACATAGCAACATAGGACAAGCAAGACATAGCATACAGACAGAGCAACATAGAACAAAAAGCAGCAAGACAAACCTTGAGCAATACCCTAGATGCAGTTGCACCCCTAAAAACTAAAAACATTTGTCATAAAAAACTAGCTCCCTGGTATACAGAAAATACCCGAGCTCTGAAGCAAGCTTCCAGTTAATTGGAACGGAATTGGCGCCACACCAAATTGGAAGTCTTCCAACTAGCTTGGAAAGACAGTACCGTGCAGTATCGAAGAGCCCTCACTGCTGCTCGATCATTCTATTTTTCCAACTTAATTGAGGGAAATAAGAACAATCCGAAATTTATTTTTGATACTGTCGCAAAGCTAACTAAAAAGCAGCATTCCCCAAGTGAGGATGGCTTTCACTTCAGCAGTAATAAATTCATGAACTTCTTTTTGGAAAAGATCATGATAATTAGAAAGCAAATGACGGACTCCTCTTTAAATCTGCGTATTCCTCCAAAGCTCAGTTGTCCTGAGACTGTACAACTCTGCTAGGACCTAGGATCAAGAGAGACACTCAAGTGTTTTAGTTCTATATCCCTTGACACAATGATGAAAATAATAATGGCCTCTAAACCTTCAAGCTGCATACTGGACCCTATTCCAACTAAACTACTGAAAGAGCTGCTTTCTGTGCTTGGCCCTCCTATGTTGAACATAATAAATGCCTCTCTATCCATCGGATGTGTACCAAACTCACTAAAAGTGGCAGCAATAAAGCCTCTCTTGAAAAAGCCAAACCTTGACACGGAAAATATTTTTAAAACAATCGGCCTATATCGAATCTTCCATTCCTCTCAAACATTTTAGAAAAAGCTGTTGCACAGCAACTCACTGCCTTCCTGAAGACAAACAATGCATACGAAATGCTTCAGTCTGGTTTTAGACCCCATCGTAGCACTGAGACTGCACTTGTGAAGGTGGTAAATTACCTTTTAATGGCATCAGACCGAGGCTCTGCATCTGTCCTCGTGCTCCTAGACCTTAGTGCTGCTTTTGTACCATCGATCACCACATTCTTTTGGAGAGATTGGAAACCCAAATTGGTCTACACGGACAAGTTCTGGCCTGGTTTAGATCTTATCTGTCGGAAAGATATCATGGAATGGTGAATGGTTTGTCCTCTGACAAATCAACTGTAAATGTAGGTGTTCCTCAAGGTTCCATTTCAGGACCACTATTGTTTTCACTATCTTTTTTACCTCTTGGATGTCATTCGAAAACATAATGTTAACTTTCACTGCTATGCGGATGACACACACCTGTACATTTCAATGAAACATGGTGAAGCCCCAAAATTGCCCTCGCTAGAAGCATGTGTTTCAGACATAAGGAAGTGGATGGCTGCAAACTTTTTACTTTTAAACTCGGACAAAACAGAGATGCTTGTTCTAAGTCCCAAGAAACAAAGAGATCTTCTGTTGAATCTGACAATTAATCTTGATGGTTGTACAGTCCTCTGAAATAAAATTGTGAAGGACCTCGGTGTTACTCTGGACCCTGATCTCTCTTTTGACGAACATATCAAGACTGTTTCAAGGACAGCTTTTTTCGATTTACGTAACATTGCAAAAATCAGAAACTTTCTGTCCAAAAATTATGCAGAAAAATGAATCCATGCTTTTGTTACTTCTAGGTTACACTACTGCAATGCTCTTCTTTCCGGCTACACGGATAAAGCACTAAATAAACTTGTTAGTGCTAAATACGGCTGCTAGAATCCTGACTAGAACCAAAAAAATGTATCATATTACTCCAGTGCTAGCCTCCCTACACTGGCTTCCTGTTAAGGCAAGGGCTGATTTCAAGGTTTTACTGCAAACCTACAAAACATTACATGGGCTTGCTCCTACCTTACCTATCAATCTGATTTGGTTCTGCCGTACATACCTACACGTACATTACGGTCACAAGACGCAGGCCTCCTAATTGTCCCTAGAATTTCGAAGCAAACAGCTGGAGGCAGGGATTTCTCCTATAGAGCTCCATTTTTATGGAATGGTCTGTCTACCCATGTGAGAGACGCAGACTCTGTCTCAACCTTTAAGTCATTACTGAAGACTCATCTCTTCAGTGGGTCATATGATTGGTGGAGTCTGGCCCAAGAGTGTGAAGGTGAACGGAAAGGCTCTGGAGCAACGAACCGTCCTTGCTGTCTCTGCCTGGCCGGTTCCCCTCTCTCCACTGAGATTCTCTGCCTCTAACCCTATTACAGGGGCTGAGTCCCTGGCTTACTGGTGCTCTTTCATGCCGTCTCTAGGAGGGGTGCGTCACTTGAGTGGGTTGAGTCACTGACGGGATCTTCCTGTCTGGGTTGGCATCCCCCCTTGGGTTGTGCCGTGGCGGAGATCTTTGTGGGCTATACTCGGCCTTGTCTCAGGATGGTAAATTGGTGGTTGAAGATATCGTTCTAGTGGTGTGGGGGATGTGCTTTGGCAAAGTGGGTGGGGTTATATCCTTCCTGTTCGGCCCTGTCCGGGGGTGTCCTCGGATGGGGCCACAGTGTCTCCTGACCCCTCCTGTCTCAGCCTCCAGTATTTATGCTGCAGTAGTTTGTGTCGGGGGGCTAGGGTCAGTTTGTTATTTCTGGAGTACTTCTCCTGTCTTATCGGGTGTCCTGTGTAAATTTAAGTATGCTCTCTAATTCTCTCTTTCTCTCTTTCTTTCTCTCTCTCGGAGGACCTGAGCCCTAGAACCATGCCTCAGGACTACCTGGCATGATGACTCCTTGCTGTCCCCAGTCCACCTGGCCGTGCTGCTGCTCCAGTTTCAACTGTTCTGCCTGCGGCTATGGAATCCTGACCTGTTCACTTGACGTGCTACCTGTCCCAGACTTGCTGTTTTGAACTCTCTAGAGACAGCAGGAGTGGTAGAGATACTCTTAATGATCGGCTATGAAAAGCCAACTGACATTTACTCCTGAGGTGCTGACTTGCTGCACCCTCGACAACTGCTGTGATTATTATTATTTGACCATGCTGGTAATTTATGAACTTTTGAACATATTGGCCATTTTCTGTTATAATCTCCACCTGGCACAGCCAGAAGAGGACTGGCCACCCCTCATAGCCTGGTTCCTCTCTAGGTTTCTTCCTAGGTTTTGGCCTTTCTAGGGAGTTTTTCCTAGCCACCGTGCTTCTACACCTGCATTGCTTGCTGTTTGGGGTTTTATACTGGGTTTCTGTACAGCACTTTGAGATATCAGCTGATGTACGAAGGGCTATATAAATACATTTGATTTGATTTGAATCATTTGTCCAATAGTTGTAAATGAGTTTCAATTGGACAAATTCAGGTATGTTTATCCCCATTTTGATCCATTTAAGAAACATTTAAGAAACAGAATCAGTGGAATGAATACACCCCTTATCACACGCAAACACAGTTCAATTTCATAGCAGCCACATACAAACAGCATGAACATTTTCCTCGTTGTATAATTCCTTCTCGCATCTACGTGCTCTCCTCCTCTCACCTTTTCCCTTCGCTTTTGGAATTCTGTGCACAACACATCAGCTGTCTGTGACCAGGCAAAAAAAAACTTCAGAGCCAAACCTTCATATCATAACCGCTAACTGCTACGCACAGCCTACATCGTTGTTGCCATATTAGCTAACGTCAACATAGTTATTTGAACTAACGCGTTAGTAAACTTTCTACAATAATGCAGTACAGTTTACAGTCAGCAAGCAGTTTAGCAGCTACCCCGGTGGCAAAAAATTCTACAATCAAAAACTTACCTTGACTTGGAAGAGCTCCAGTGTTGGATAGCCATAGCCAACTAGCTAACATAGCATCCCTCTCTGTTTGAGCCGGATGTTTGAGTAGGCTAAAGTAGCTAGCTGCATTTGCTGGCTAAGTGAAAAAAATACAACTAAATATAGCTCTTGCTCTCTCTCTCTCGCTTCTCCTTCATTTTTAAAGAAATGTATTTGTTCACAACTGTTCAACAATTTTCTTTATCTTTCTTTGAGTCAACTACTCACATTTTATGCACTCTAGTGCTAGCTAGTTGTAGCTTATGCTTTCAGTACTAGACTCATTCTCTGATCCTTTGATTGGGTGGACAACATGTCAGTTCATGCTGCAAGAGCTCTGTCAGGAAAGAGGACTTACTCCAGAAGTTGTCATAGTTACTGTGTATGTCTATGGAAGGGAGTGAGAACCATGAGCCTCCTAGGTTTTGTATTGAAGTCAATGTACCCAGATGAGGATGGAAACGAACTATTCTCCAGCTACACCATTGTGCTACCCTACAGAGTGCTGTTGAGGCTACTGTAGACCTTTATTGTGTTTTAACTAATTATTTTGTGACGTGAATATATATTTAGTATAGTTTTATCTAAAAAGGATAACTTTGTCAATGTTTCACTATTTGTTTTAAATGAAATGCACTGAGGACTATGATTCTCCCCTTACTCCTCTGAGGAGCCTCCACTGCTCCAAAGGTGTTCTACAGGTCTGGAGTCACTGTCATTGAATAGGCCTCTCACTCACAGACATCATGCAGTGTACAGTACAGTACACATTCATACTGGCTTGCTTACAGACACAGAGACACAGTGACACAGTAGCCTACACAGAGCCACAGTAGCCTCTCTCTCTGAAGTCCCAGCAGGGTTTGGCAGTAGCTAACCTGGTGTCTGTACCACAGCGCAGTCACTCTTTGCCTCTTGTCCTCTCCTCTGTCTCCACACAGTATCGTGGACCAGGCTGACTAACAGGCTCCACAGGGCTGTGTAGCGCTGTGCTGTCAGGGTCCCCTGAACAGATGGAGGGCCACCTCTATGACAACACCTGGCAGAGCAGAGCACGTTGTCATGCCTGAGCTGTGTCAGACAGCAGCAGCTTCACATGCTCCACATCGTAATTAAGTCTGAGGGATGGACAGAGCCGAGGAGTGGGTGGTGAGGAGAGTTAGTGGTAGATAGTGAGAGCTGTTGTTTTTTCAAAGGTGTTCAAAAAGAAGCTACTTGGTGATACATAACTTACTGTGTTTTAGGGTAGTTTTGAGGATGGTTTGAAAGTGATCTGGAAGCCGAAGGGACTGGGTGAATGCTGGAGGTGTCTGGATATTGAATAACATTGATAGTTAATGCAGTTAGTATCGGAGTTAATATTCATTGTGTTTTGGTCACCTTTTATAGCATCTTGACCATCTGATTCTTAGTTATTCATGTTGTGGTCATTTAGATTTAAAGCTAAACCTCTGCTTGCGTTAATTTGCGAAATGTACATATTCCTACTCAAGGTATAACAGAGTCAATTAGCTAGGAACTTTACTTGGTTTTGTCCCAAATGGAACCCTATTCCCTTTATAGCGCACTACTTTTGGCCATGGCCGATATGGCTCTGGTCAAACGAGTACACTATATAGAGAATAGGATGCCATTTGGGACGCAGCCCATAACATCATAGAGCTGTGCCTTGCCAGCCCAGTGCAATACATGGAGGCTCTACAGTAATGAGCAATAATGCCCTAACACCTTGATTAATCCTCTGTCTTAAACCATTAACAGAATGCCATTTAAGTGGCTTTAATTTACCTTTCCTGACGAACCTAATGTCTCACTTCATCCTCTATCCCCCCTGGTTACCTCCTCTTCACAGAGCTCTGGCTGCATCCTGTCCTCCACTGTGTTGTGTATTTTCTCGTTAGCATCTGTTGGGCACCTGTCTAACGTAATGCCTGTCCCAACACACCACAAGAGCGGCCGATGTACAGTCACTGAAGAAGGGAAAAGTAAAGCACTCTGAAAACAGGGAAGAGAATTCAATCCACCCTCCTCCACCCCTATCGATTCCATCAGCACTTACTTAATAACATATTTTATTGGCAACTTTGGCGGACAATAGTGCTATTGAGGACAACCACAAAGGGGCTTTGCGAGGCGAGCGTTTATCGTTTGATGGAATGTGGACTGGACACGGCGGCTGTGTGAGTGGATTAATGGAAGCCATGACAACGTGTCACCTTTCAACAAACGGCCAGTAACAACAGACCAATCAGGTGGAATCTGTGAGAAGTGGGTGTCCATTGTCTGGCGTTTAATTTCTACAGTCAGGGGCTTCGTCCTATTCATGTTGCCCTATGGGCCCTGGCCAAAAGTCATGCACTACATAAGGAATAGGCTGCAATTGGATCACTCCCTAAGTGATGAAACCCATCGGGGACTCGTAATGGCCTTTTAGGAGCTGAGCTGCATGTGAAGAGACAAGGGAGGGGAGAGCTTTTCATACAGAAATCATTACACAGTTCTGCCTTAGCAACAACAGGTGAATGCAGGAGATACAGGAGAAGAGACTTCTTTATCAAAGCCTTCTTCACCATACTAAAAGCAGCATCTGTATCAATATCTATAGATCAACCATCTACATATAAAACATATTTTCAATTAAAACCATTGTCAACAATTAAAAACCTTAAAAGCCAGGCTAGATGAATGTCTTTGGATTACCTTTGGTGTAATCACTGCAGCTAGAGGAGAGGAAGCAGAAAATCAATATCAGAGATTGGATGGTGGGATGGAGGGGGGGTTCGCTTTTAACACAGCAGTGGTTCTTATTGAAGAAAAAATAAAAGTTACACTGAAATCAAAATTGTGTTCAGAAACTATTTGTCCTGTAAAGTTCAGTTCACAATCTTCTGTTGTTCGTTCGTTCGTTCTCTCTCTCTCTCTCTCTCTCTCTCTCTCTCTCTCTCTCTCTCTCTCTCTCTCTCTCTCTCTCTCTCTCTCTCTCTCTCTCTCTCTCTCTCTCTCTCTCTCTCTCTCTCTCTCTCAACATTAATCTCTCAACATGAATGAACTCATTATTTAAAGCAATGCAAAAGGCCTGTGGAGGGTTCCATGCAACATGCTCAGAGCAAACGCTGCCTCCTGGTGCTCTCTCCACCTACCACTGACAGCACTGCCACCACTACATAATCATATCAATGGGCCCCACTGTTCCAGGGCTGTCTAGACTGACCCGGGCATCCCCCCTGACTGCATCTGCTCTCACTCTACAATTCAGAGTGGAGTCCTCCTCTCAGGCATACAGTACACTCCTGCATCTGTCCTCCAAACAGTCGCTGCTTGTAGTCGCTCATTTTATTTGTCACATGCGCCGAATACAACAGGTGTAGACCGTAGCGTGAAATGCTTACTTACCAACCCTTAACCAACAATGCAGCTTTAAGAAAAAGAAGAGTTAAGAAAAATATTTACTAAATAAACTAAAGTAAAAAATAAAAGAGCAACAATAAAATAACAATAATGTACAGGTACCATGTCAATGTGCGGGGGTACAGGTTAGTGGAGGTAATTGAGGTAATATATAAATGTAGGTAGGGGTAAAGTGGCTATGCATAGATAATCAACAGTGAGTAGCAGCAGCAGCATTGAAAAAAAGAGGGGGGGGGGTGTCAATGTAAATAGTCCGGTGGCCATTTGATTAGCTGTTCAGCAGTCTTATGGCTTATGGAAGCTGTTAAGGAGCCTTTTGGACCTAGACTTGGCGCTCCGGTATCGCTTGCCGTGCGATAGCAGAGAGAACAGTCCATGACTTGGGTGACTGGAGTCTTTGGCAATTTTTAGGGCTTTGCTCTGACACCGCCTGGTATATTCACAAGCTGTAGAACTTTTTGAGGATCTACCTCTGTCCAACTACAATACACACATGGTTAAAAAAATGTTAACAAGAGCTGAATCTTAGCTTTTCTAACCAGCTGGGTGTCACATTTAATAACTTTTATCTCTTCTAGCGAGAAGTAATGTCAGCAAGCCACTAGAGTTCACTTAACACATGACAAACAAGTCGATTCACTTTTTAAAAAGCTCCCAAAATGCAATTCAGTCCGAAACATTGAGGACAAAAAAATCCCCTGCCCATCAGTCTGCATATATATACAGTGGGGAGAACAAGTATTTGATACACTGCCGATTTTGCAGGTTTTCCCACTTACAAAGCATGTAGAGGTCTGTAATTTTTATCATAGGTACACTTCAACTGTGAGAGACTGAATCTAAAACAAAAATCCAGAAAATCACGTTGTATGATTTTTAAGTAATTCATTTGCATTTTATTGCATGACATAAGTATTTGATCACCTACCAACCAGTAACAATTACAGCTCTCACACACATGTTAGTTTTTCTTTAAGAATCCCTCCTGTTCTCCACTCATTACCTGTATTAACTGCACCTGTTTGAACTCGTTACCTGTATAAAAGACACCTGTTCACACACTCAATCAAACAGACTCCAACCTCTCCACAATGGCCAAGACCAGAGAGTTGTAAGGACATCAGGGATAAAATTGTAGACCTGCACAAGGCTGGGATGGGCTACAGGACAATAGGCAAACAGCTTGGTGAGAAGGCAACAACTGTTGGAGCAATTATTTGAAAATGGATGAAGTTCAAGATGATGGTCAATCACCCTCGGTCTGGGGCTCCATGCAAGATCTCACCTCATGGGGCATCAATGATCATGAGGAAGGTGAGGGATCAGCCCAGAACTACATGGCAGGACCTGGTCAATGACCTGAAGAGAGCTGGGACCACAGTCTCAAAGAAAACCATTAGTAACACACTACGCCGTCATGGATTAAAATCCTGCAGCACACGCAAGGTCCCCCTGCTCAAGCCAACGCATGTCCAGGCCCATATGAAGTTTGCGAATGACCATCTGGATGATCCAGAGGAGGAATGGGAGAAGGTCATGTGGTGTGGTGAGACAAAGGGGACAGGACGACAGCACCATATTGAGGGGAGGATGGATGGTGCCATGTATCGCGAGATCTTGACCAACAACCTCCTTCCCTCAGTAAGAGCATTGAAGATGGGTCGTGGCTGGGTCTTCCAGCATGACAACGACCCGAAACACACAGCCAGGGCAACTAAGGAGTGGCTCCATAAGAAGCATCTCAAGGTCCTGGAGTGGCCTAGCCAGTCTCCAGACCTGAACCCAATAGAAAATCTTTGGAGGGAGCTGAATGTCCGTATTGCCCAGCGACAGCCCCGAAACCTGAAGGATCTGGAGAAGGTCTGTATGGAGGAGTGGGCCAAAATCTCTGCTGCAGTGTGTGCAAACCTGGTCAAGAACTACAGGAAACGTATGATCTCTGTAATTGCAAACAAAGGTTTCTGTACCAAATATTATGTTCAGCTTTTCTGATGTATCAAATACTTATGTCATGCAATAAAATGCAAATTAATTACTTAAAAATCATACAATGTGATTTTCTGGATTTTTGTTTTAGATTCCGTCTCTCACAGTTGAAGTGTACCTATGATAAAAATTACAGACCGCTACATGCTTTGTAAGTAGGAAAACCTGCAAAATCGGCAGTGTATCAAATACTTGTTCTCCCCACAGTATATAATGATTTCATTAGCTGTCAGTGGCCATAAACTGTAAATTAATATGTTAAGTAATAATTTGGGAGCATTGCGTTTGACCCCGTTTGACCCGTTACATGAGAGAATGCCCGGCGGTTAGTGAGGAGGAAGGTGTGGGTGTGGAGGAAAGGAAGGTATAGGGGTGAAGTGTGTGGATGTGAAGGAGAGGAGGGTGAGGTGGGTGTGGAGGAGAGGAGGGTGTGGGTTTGGAGGAGAGGAGGGTGTGGAGGGTGTGGGTGTGGAGGAGAGGTGGGTGTAGAGGAGAGGAGGGTGTGGGTGTGGAGGAGAGGAGGGTGTGGGTTTAGAGGAGAGGGGGGTGTGGGTTTAGAGGAGAGGAGGATGTGGGTGTGGAGGAGAGGAGAGGAGGGTGTGGGTGTGGAGGAGAGGTGGGTGTAGAGGAGAGGAGGGTGTGGGTGTGGAGGAGAGGAGGGTGTGGGTTTAGAGGAGAGGAGGGTGTGGGTTTAGAGGAGAGGAGGATGTGGGTGTGGAGGAGAGGAGGGTGTGGGTTTAGAGGAGAGGAGAGGAGGATGTGGGTGTGGGTGTGGAGGAGAGGAGGGTGTGTATGGGGCCTCCTTTGCTGAATATGCACCAGCTCAATGGAGGGAACATTACAGTCTGACATTTAAATTTACTTCATTCTTATGTCGGCTGCAGCGTGTGACCTTTGCACACCTCCATCCATATATCGTTCCTAGGCAACGTCGACATGACGACGGTCCTCCATCCCACATGCTCAGATGGATTCCCTCTTTTTTTTATAGGAGCTGTATCAACCAGAAGGAAGTCCTTAGAGGGAATGACTGGAATCCTAATGATGTTCCTTCAGAATCCTGAGATTTCCCAGTATTCTAGTCAGTAGTCATGCCTGAGACTGTTCAGGTGTTTTATTACCTGGGGGACAGATGGTGACGCATGTCTATGTTGTTGTGACCATAGAAATAATATTAAATTACTTATTTGTTTTCTAATTCCTAATGTTTGTGACTGACAAGGGAAAAGCAGTGTGTTTGGAAAAAGTCATAGGCCATGGCTCCCCAATAAATTCAAACGGCCTTGTCACAAGGTGATCTGATACATTTAAAATGGAGGGTCAAGATGTTGAGGAACAACTGTAGAGGGTGTCAGTGAACAGTTTTTTACAAGAGCACAATGGGAGAAAAAATTAATCCGTTTTGAGAAATCTCACTCCAAAGCTTAACTCAAATTCATATTCACAAGGTCCAATTAATGCATAGACATACCAAGAAAAAACTGCACCTCATCGGAGACTGAAGGAAATATCAAAAGTAGCAAATAAAACCAGGAGAAGAAGTTAGTCAGAGATTGGGACGGAGCTAGGAAGACAGATCCAAAGTGAAAGACAGAGATATATGGATCCTGCAGGACTCTCTGAAGACAGACACGGGTAGAAAGATTAGCAAGGATTTTGTATAGCCCGAGTCGACAGACAGCATAGACTGACTGATTCCTAGGAGAGAGAAAGGAGCTAATACACTGACCTGAAAGGACTGAAGGAGAGAAGTAAATCAGGGAGTTAAGGCAGCTAACATAGTAGGTCTGACAGAACCAAGCGGACAGACGTTGTATGGCTTAGCATGGTACAGTAGCTGGAGGCAGGCAGAAACACACACGCAATTAATGTTTAAGCAATCCGCTGAGAACAGAACCGGAGGCAACCGGACCAACGCGCTTATTAACAGTATGGAGAGGAGATGCTCATGTGTAAGAGCTTCTGAAGAAGTCAAGACATGCGAGCGACAGGTTTTCAACACATGATGGGTTATAATCTAACCGTTTCATCATCATAAATTTAACTAACAACACAGCCTCTGAGCTAACAGTTTGTTAAAGGAAGAGGAGGGTTTTAGAGGAAGGGAGGTGCTTTGATGGTGGGTGAGTAATGAAGGGGAGGATGACAACAGAATGAGAGAAGCGAGGGAGGCCCCAGGGAAATGGGCCCCTCAGAAAAGAAGGCAGGCAGTCTTCAAGGGGAGGATAACAACAGAATGAGAGAAGTGAGGGAGGCCCCAGGGGAACGGGCCCCTCAGAGAAGAAGACAGGCAGTCTTCAAAGGGGAGGATGACAACAGAATGAGAGAAGTGAGGGAGGCCCCAGGGGAACGGGCCCCTCAGAGAAGACAGGCAGTCTTCAAGGGGAAGATGACAACAGAATGAGAGAAGTGAGGGAGGCCCCAGGGGAACGGGCCCCTCAGAGAAGAAGACAGGCAGTCTTCAAGGGGAGGATGACAACAGAATGAGAGAAGTGAGGGAGGCCCCAGGGGAACGGGCCCCTCAGAGAAGAAGGCAGGCAGTCTTCATAACAGCAAAGAAGACGTGTGGCGTTAATCAACAAGAGGAAATCCATGAGTCAACACTGTACACTATAGGCTTCCCCATTCCCAGACAAAAACTCAGGACAGTAAAGCTATAGTTAATATTAAAATAACACACCCAAATCAAACGAGGCAAATAGGACTAGACATTCTAGACAGAGTGGATTATGCCGCCCGGGTGACTTTTAGTTTAGGACAGGGACAGGAAATTAAAAGTCTAAGTGAAGTAATTAGAGAAGATAGAGGAGGTCAGAGATATTCATCTTACTGCATACCCTTGACCAACAAAAAGGTAATTGTCACATTTTGTGGTAGGAATACTTGCTAAGTTAATTTTCCATAAATTAAGGTAAATACCACTTCCTGAAAAACATCAACCAATAGTAGGTCTTAAAAAGTCTCACACAATATGAAAATCCGTTACGGGCTCCCAAGTGGCGCAGCGGTCTAAGGCACTGCATCTCAGCGCTAGAGGCATCACTACAGACCCTGGTTTGATTCCAGGCTGTATCACAATCGGCCGTGATTGGGAGTCCCATCGGGCAATTGGCCCAGCGTTGTCTGGGTTAGGGTTTGGTCGGGGTAGGCCATCATTATAAATAAGAATTTGTTCTTAACTAACTTGCCTAGTTAAATAAAAATAATTTTAATCAAAAATAAGAATCCATTATATGGCTCTGTGAATTGAAACAACATTTTGACGAAATGAAGAAAATATGCCGGAAATATACTGGTAAAGGAGACAGAAATGAAGTATGACACCTGCGTTCACACGTTGGTCCACAAATATCCTTGTAATGTCAAATAATGTTTAACCATCTACATTTGATAAACCTGACTATTTGATTTAATTTGATACCATGTGCAATCAAGTATTATGCGTTTAGCTGACTAAGATCAAGAAATGGTCATGAGAAGTGATTGCAAAATAGAAGTGTATTTAATTACTTTGTAAAATGAATCCTAACATTATACAAGGCATAAAGCTTAAGTTGCATAGCATTCACAATCTAGGCATACAAATCTTACAGTTACAAGCCAAAGCATGAAACAAGAGACACCTAATATGAAATGAGAATTGATCATACAACCGTTCTCCATGGTGATCATACAACCGTTCTCCATGGTGATCATACAACCGTTCTCCATGGTGATCATACAACCGTTCTCCATAGTGATCATACAACCATTCTCCATGGTGATCATACAACCGTTCTCCATAGTGATCATACAACCATTCTCCATGGTGATCATACAACCGTTCTCCATGGTGATCATACAACCGTTCTCCATAGTGATCATACAACCATTCTCCATGGTGATCATACAACCGTTCTCCATGGTGATCATACAACCATTCTCCATGGTGATCATACAACCATTCTCCATGGTGATCATACAACCGTTCTCCATGGTGATCATACAACCATTCTCCATAGTGATCATACAACCATTCTCCATGGTGATCATACAACCGTTCTCCATGGTGATCATACAACCGTTCTCCATGGTGATCATACAACCATTCTCCATAGTGATCATACAACCATTCTCCATGGTGATCATACAACCGTTCTCCATGGTGATCATACAACCGTTCTCCATGGAGATCATACAACCGTTCTCCATGGTGATCATACAACCGTTCTCCATGGTGATCATACAACCGTTCTCCATGGTGATCATACAACCGTTCTCCATGGTGATCATACAACCGTTCTCCATGGTGATCATACAACCGTTCTCCATGGTGATCATACAATCATTCTCCATAGTGATCATAAAACCGTTCTCCATGGACAGGATAAGAGACTGAACAAAGGCACTTCATTCCATTCATAACACAAGGTGACACTTTCAAACCTAAACCTACCACCATTGACCCTTCAAACGATACCAAGTTACAGTAACCTGATCTGCCAGGCCCAATCTCCACAGGATGTCACAGCAGCTAAAGGTCTAAAGGAGACCTAATGCAAATAAGGCAGAGTTCCTAAAGACAACAAAGCCCCTTTTAATAGAGTAGTTTAGAGTTCACCCTGTACTGACAAGTTACCACAGAGACCATACACCCATATAAATAGCATTAGAGTTATCCTCAGGGGACAAGTTTCTGATAGATACCAAACATTGATGTAATGGCGTTATTCTAACACACATTTCTGTAGTCAATTAACTGTTTACTATTGGAGAGAGATCCATATACAGTGGGGCAAAAGAAGTATTTAGTCAGCCACCAATTGTGCAAGTTCTCCCACTTAAAAAGAGGAGGCCAGTAATTTTCATCATAGGTACACTTCAACTATGACAGACAAAATGAGGAAAAAAAATCCAGAAAATCACATTGTAGGATTTTTAATGAATTAATACATGTACAATGAATTACAGGTAACAAGTGGAGGACAGAGGAACCTCTTAAAGAAGAAGTTACAGGTCTGTGAGAGCCAGAAATGTTGCTTGTTTGTAGGTGATCAAATACTTATTTTCCACCATAATTTGCAAATAAATTCATTAAACATCCTACAATGTGATTTTCTGGATTTTTTTCTCATTTTGTCTGTCATATTTGAAGTGTACCTATGATGAAAATTACAGGCCTCTCTTATCTTTTTAAGTAGGAGAACTTGCACAATTGGGGGCTGACTAAATTATTTTTTGCCCTACTGTATATATATTTGGCACCTTGGGGGGGGGGCGGTTGCGGACTGGCCCTCAAATCATTGTTCTTTGTGTTTTCCACATGTTCCTGGGCAGGGCCTGCATCCAGAAACACAGCACCTATGAAAATATAATATCCTAACTATTGCCTACAACAGCAACCTTCCTCCAACAGGCCCTGACACCGAGCTAGCTTGTCAATGAGGCACACCTTGACCTCCCTGGGAAGATAAAGCAACATCCAAAACATATACATCTGATATGTGTGCTTTGATAAGAATTGGCTGTATTGCAGTTGTTTTATCTATCTGCGGAGGGAGGCTTGCCCCCCGGTTTCCAGTCCATATATTGACCTATCAGCTTGGGGAGCCGCCCCCCCCTGTATGTGAAACACCCACATACCGACTGCAGACCAAAATAACAAAACAAAAATGCCCAATATCAGCCTTAATCAACCATCCTGCATGACCTTGGCATCCCATGTTATCAATATCACTGCAGATTTGGGTTTACGTTCTGTCAACGCTTTGCCAATTTGTTTTTTTTATTTACCCACTATCATGGGCTTTTGTGAAGCAACGGAATCTTTGGTTTCACTTCAATTGACAGCATTGGGGGTTCATGAAATCAACCATGTAAATAATTAAGTACATTCTACTTACTTACATGGTTATTAATTAGCCTACTCTGTGCTTGCCAGGTTTTAGGATGATAGGCATATCCATTCAAGCTAAAACAGTTACCAAGTTATTTTCTTTTACTTTAGTTGGAAGCTTCCCAGAAGTGCCCTTCTGAATGTTCTCAAGCGTAGGTGCTGTTTCGTCTGCTCATCACTGAGTTGTGCCTCTACTGCCATCCAGTGGTGATGTGACCAACTGCAGCCTCATGTCTTTCTATAGAACAGGCCCTTTACCTCCCTCAAGACCTACCCACGGGACCCAACTCATATCAAGCTCTCTCAGTAATGTCATCATTCAGTTAATAAAAAATGTTTGAATGTGTTTTATCATCACATACATTTCACTGCACACATCCAGTGTGTTGTTTTACAGGATCAGCCATAGTAGTAAGGGACCCCTGGAGCAAATTAGGGTTACTGTAGGTGCCTTGCTCATGGGCACAGACAGTTTTCACCTTGTCAGCTCAGGTACTCAACCAGCAACCTTTCGGTTACTAACCCAACGCTCTAACACAGGGGTGTCAAACTCATTCCATGCAGGGCCATGGCTGCAGGTTTTAGTTTTTTCCTTTAATTTAAAACATAGACAACCAGGTGAGGGGAGTTCCTTACTAATCAGTGACCTTAATTAATCAATCAAGCACAAGGGAGAATCAAAAACCTGCAGACAGTAGGCCCTCCATGGAATGAGTTTGACATGCTCTAACCAATAGGCTAACTGCAGCTCCATGCAGAACCATGAAAGGTCATAATGCCATTGACCAGGGGTGGGTAAACCCAGTCCTGGAGGGCCCGATTGGTGTCACACATCCCTACCAAACACAGCTGCTTAATCAAATTGCATTCTAAACTGAAGATGATTAGGTGATTATTGGAGTCAGGTGTGACACCAATCTCACCCCAAGGACTGGAATTTCCCACCCCTGCCATTGACACCGTTTAGGATTCAGGATTACTCACTAGGGAGCTGGCATAAATCAACGAACAAAGATACAACCCGTATAACTCAGAGCGAAGTATATTTCTGTCATCATGCAAGACAACTTTAGCAATGGAATGATTTAGCAGTTACTGTAAAGTCATGTGGTCATGACAGGCTCATTTCCACATACATTAATTCCCGTGTGGCTCAGTTAGTAGAGCATGGAGCTTTCAATCTGGGCGAGATCGTCTGCTAAATGACTCAAATGTAAAAATAAAAAGCATTAATTTCTCTTCACGATGAATACAACAAACTTTTTGATGACTCTTACAACCTGCTGTGGAGAAATTCAATTAGAAACAGATTAACATTTATTTAGTAGCAAATGAAGCATTACCAAGAGACAAAAAGGGACCCATATACATTATATGTATTAGTGCTTTATAGAATCTCTACAGTTGATTGCAAAAGCAGTGTTCATCCACCACATGCTATATGAAAGCTACACAACACCGTATCTGTTCCATGCATGACATCTCCATCTCATGCTTTGGCGATTGTCGTGACACCAGAGTGCGCACAGCTCCTGACAGAGCTGAAATCCACCACCTATTTACAATGTTTTAGCCTCGTCCCAGATTTAGGCTGTTTACACAGGAAGCCCAAATCTGATATTTTGTTGATTAAATTGGCCTTTTAACAAATCAGATCGGCTCTGCAAAAGATCTGATGTAATTGGTGTAAAGACCAATTAGTGGAAAAAATATCAGAATTAGGCTGCTTGTGTAGACGCAGCCTTTGTGCCCTTTCCAATGCCATCGCTCATTGTCAAGGCAAACATGCTCGTCATGACAATGAGTGACAAGTTGGCACGTTAGCATAAACAGACTGGCACTCGGGCTAATGCTTCTTCTCTGTACTGAAAAGACAGTGGAAATTTAACAGCGATTGACAAGTGCATGAGAATTGATCATTCTGGATTCATGTCACAGGATAATGGCATTAGAACTGAAGGCTCGTTAAGGTAATGACGAGTGAGCAACGGTGGTTATCGTTTTCTCCAGACTGAGTCTACGTCCCAAATGGTAACCCATTCCCTACACAGTGCACTACTTTTGACCAAAGCCATAGGGCCCTGGTCAAAAGTAGTGCACTACATAAGGAATAGGGTGCCATTTGGGATGTACATGCCCCCAGAGCGGGGACAGAGAGCTGACTGATCTAAGGTAATCAGTGTCCAAGTGGTGCTTTACATGCACATTAGGCCACATGAAGAGTGCAGATTTCTGATAAAAAGAGAAGAATGAAGGACCGAACAAATAGAAAGGAGGACCAGTCCTGGGATAAGTGTATAGCAATCTGAGCAAAGTGTTAAAACCAGTACAATGCCAGATTATGGAAAAATACAATTACAAGGAATAACTGCCACCATATCAATGTGGTGGTGTGTTCACGCATGTCTACAGAAGTCAAGGGAGGATGGATTTAGCGTAAGAAAGAACCACAACATAAATAATTGTCAGTATTGCTGTAAAAAAAAAAAAATATCTGCATTTTTTATTAAGGTCTACAATTGTAGTATAGTTTTCCAACTCCAGTCCTCCAGTACCCCCCAAGTAGAAACCAGGTGTGCTTGTCCGGGGCCACAACAAAAATATGTTTTGGGGGCGTACTGGAGGACAGGATTTGGGAAACAATGGTGTAGTATACTGTATTCCTACAATATTAACTTCTACAACTACAAATGCTTTGTGGCTAATAACTACAAATAGCCTTTCTTCATTGCTCGGCAAACTAGTTACTAACAAGCAAAGTATCACAACATATTTATCTTGATATTGATTCTGACAATCTATTCATCCAAATGTTCTGTGTGTGTAATCTGCAAAAAGAAAAGGAGAGCAAAACTATATTAAGGACAGTAAGGCTTAAACATGGTGGAATGTTTTTCATATAGACCCGTGTCACCCAAATAAATCATTTCAAAACTCAGAGTATGGTTAACAAAACAAAGTAATATTTCCAACGTACTTGGATGAACATTGAAAACGTGTAGGTTATCGATTACAGAGATGAAGTACCATCAAACTCCCTCCTGTCCAGGATTGTCCTGAAGCAAGAGGAAGTGGGGCAAGCTTGTGGGCAAGCGAGCATGTCAACAATGCAGCTGGAAACAGGTTTGTTCAATTCAGGTCAGTCTTTTGCCTTCCTTCTCTACTCAGAAAATGTAATCTTGAGTCATCTTGAGGGAAGGCATGGCGTCGTTGACATTCTGGTCCAGCCGATGGTACTCCACATTGTTGCGAGAGCACAGGCCGTCCCTCCAGCGCCGACTCTGGGCCAGGAGGAAGATCTGGGGATATTCAAATTGACCTTTAACCTTTTTAAAATGGTAACCTAAACCAGTATTCATAAAGCGTCTGAGTTGCAGATCTGATCTAGGCTCAGGCCCTCTCTATCCATGTAATCATACTCTAAAAAGGGAAAAATGATCCTAAATTACAACTACTCTAGAATGCTTCATACATACAGACCAAAAAGTAACCGCACTAAGCGCTATCAGGATGATTGTTGTGTGTAGATTGATGAGGACAAAACTCAGTACATGTTGCACGGTATGTACACAAGTCCTGGAAACTGAAAATGTCCCAGATCTTCCATGGCCTACATACTCAAGACATGTCACCCAATTAGCATGTTTGAGATGCTCTGGATTGACGTGTGCAAAAGCGTGTACCAGTTCACACTAATATCCATCAACTTGGCACAGCCATCGAATAGGAGTGGGCCAACATTCCACAGGCCACAATCAACAGCCTGATCAACTCTGTGTGAAGGAGATGTTGCACTGCATGAGGCAAATGGTGGTCACACCAAATACTGACTGGTTTTCTGATCCACACCCCTACCCTTTTTATTTAAGGTATGTGACCAACAGATAAATGTGTATTCCCAGTCATGTGAAATCCATAGTTCAGGGTCTAATGAATTCCTTATATGAACTGTAACACAGTAAAATCTTAAATTGTTGCATGTTGCATTTAAATTTTTGTTGAAGATGAGGTTCAGTACAGCAGAATACAACTGTCTTGAATGGACTAATAAAGTATTCTTCCTCTGCTTACCTTCCTCTTGTTGTGGTAGGTGATGTATACGATGGCCACCAGGAAGGCCAGGATGACCAAGTGGAAGAAGAAGTGCGAGTCCTCATCCTGGATGGTGTAGATGTTGGTGTCCTTCATACGCACGTCTATCTTCCCAGCATTCTCTGCTGGTCTGAGCACCACCGGTTCATTGTCTGCGTCCACCATGATGTCATCCTCCTCGTCGAAGTTCAGAGGAGCCTTAACTGCTGGCCCCAGGTCATAGTCGCCGTCATCGACGTCGTCGTCATTTTCTCTGTCGTACACGTCAGTCTCTGCCTGGGACTCTAGATTGTCCTCTTGATCATCTTCTGTAGGGTTCATGTGACCGACAAGCTTGGTGTTGGAGGCAGAGCTTGGTTTCTCCAGGGTGGGCTTGGATGTGATGGTGCTGATGGCTGGATCTGCAGCCATGGTAAAGGTGGCAGCAGCATCTGCATCAGTGGGATTGGGAAGTAGTTCTTGAGTAGTCCGTCCTGCTTCCTTGCCAACAGTTGTTTTATTAATAATGGCAGGGGATTCAGCTATAACCTCCCCTTTGGTGGCCAGTGCGACATATGCTGTAACGCCATCAATGGGTGCATCCTTGATGGGTGTGGTAGCGTCTTCTAAAGGTGTGGTAGCATCCTTGATGGGTGTGGTAGTGTCTTCTAAAGGTGTGGTAGCATCCTTGATGGGTGTGGTAGCGTCTTTGATAGGCGTAGCACTCTCATTGGGTGTAGCAGCAGCATCCTTTAGGTCTGATGTTACAGCCTTAATGACTGCTGTTTTATCAACATTGATAGATGTTCTAGCTTTGTCATTGGTTACGGTGTCTGCCTTGCTGTCTGTTGTACCAGTGCTGACGGTTGCCAAAGGCAAGGAGTGATCCAAACCAACAACTCCTGGATTCAGAGGTGGTTGAACCTCAACTGTATCTGGAAATGAGAGAAATGGGAATTTAAAACAATCACCGCATTCAATTGAACATTTGGAACAATGTAGCCAGGTGAAATAGGCCAAATCAAATTTTACACGACACACATCTTATCATTCTGTGTCTGACCTGCAATGGTTGTCATTGCGCCATCACTTTGCATGAGAACCTACCGTTAGTTTCTTTGCCCTCCAAGTTTCAGTATACATTTCTCACTGTATAAATGTGCAGTGTACAGCATGTACAGTAAATACCAGCTTAATTTCTATGCAGGTCAAGTGTACAAGATGTTCAGTTGGGCTTCTAATGAGGGGGATGTTTGTTCTAGCACCTTCCATCTCAATCAATGACACGATTCAACTAGAGTCAACATGTTTTTTTTTTTTACTCCGGGGACTTTTATAGGCGTCGTCCAAGCTGAGGGTTAAGCTGGCTGGGTGTGGAAAGTCAGAGGAATTGAGCCCCTAAGTTAGCGGTCCCCATGAAGGGGGTATTCATTCCTGAGGCTACTGCCAGCATAAATATTTAATAAAAAGGGAGGCCTTTGTCGCAACGATCGCCTTACACATTCATTTGCGACTAAACACACCCTCTAAATAGTAAATGACTGGAAAGTATCCTCCGTCAGGCTTTGTAAAGGGAGGGACATCCCAATAATACGCAACATGTTGTCTACTGAAATGTTCCCAAGTCTAACGATTTCTTCCCTCTTGCAATGTCTCATCAATCTCTCCTATGTCTACATCAGAAATACTGTTCTCCTACACACCAGTGTAGGATGTTAAACACCAGTGTAGGACGTCAAACACCGGTGTAGGACGTCAAACACCGGTGTAGGACGTGTAGGACGTTAAACGTGTAGGACGTTAAACACCGGTGTAGGACGTTAAACACCGGTGTAGGACGTTAAACACCGGTGTAGGACGTTAAACACCGGTGTAGGACGTTAAACACCGGTGTAGGACGTTAAACACCGGTGTAGGACGTTAAACACCGGTGTAGGACGTTAAACACCGGTGTAGGACGTTAAACACCCGTGTAGGACGTTAAACACCGGTGTAGGACGTTAAACACCGGTGTAGGACGTTAAACACCGGTGTAGGACGTTAAACACCCGTGTAGGACGCTAAACACCGGTGTAGGACGTTAAACACCGGTGTAGGACGTTAAACACCGGTGTAGGACGTTAAACACCGGTGTAGGACGTTAAACACCGGTGTAGGACGTTAAACACCGGTGTAGGACGTTAAACACCGGTGTAGGACGTTAAACACCGGTGTAGGACGTTAAACACCGGTGTAGGACGTTAAACAAGGACGCTAAACACCGGTGTAGGACGTTAAACACCGGTGTAGGACGTTAAACACCGGTGTAGGACGTTAAACACCCGTGTAGGACGCTAAACACCGGTGTAGGACGTTAAACACCGGTGTAGGACGTTAAACACCGGTGTAGGGCGTTAAACACCGGTGTAGGGCGTTAAACACCGGTGTAGGACGTTAAACACCGGTGTAGGACGTTAAACACCGGTGTAACGTTAAACACCGTGTAGGACGTTAAACGTTAAACACCGGTGTAGGACGTTAAACACCCGTGTAGGACGTTAAACACCGTGTAGGACGTTAAACACCCGTGTAGGACGCTAAACACCCGTGTAGGACGCTAAACACCGGTGTAGGACGTTAAACACCGGTGTAGGACGTAAACGTAGGACGCTAAACACCGGTGTAGGACGTTAAACACCGGTGTAGGATGTTAAACACCGGTGTAGGATGTTAAACACCGGTGTAGGACGTTAAACACCCGTGTAGGACGTTAAACACCGGTGTAGGACGTTAAACACCCGTGTAGGACGTTAAACACCGGTGTAACGTTAAACACCGTGTAGGACGCTAAACACCGGTGTAGGACGCTAAACACCGGTGTAAACACCGGTGTAGGACGTTAAACACCGGTGTAGGACGTTAAACACCGGTGTAGGACGTTAAACACCGGTGTAGGACGTTAAACACCGGTGTAGGACGTTAAACACCGGTGTAGGACGTTAAACACCGGTGTAGGACGTTAAACACCGGTGTAGGACGTTAAACACCGGTGTAGGACGTTAAACACCGGTGTAGGACGCTAAACACCGGTGTAGGACGTTAAACACCGGTGTAGGACGTTAAACACCGGTGTAGGACGTTAAACACCGGTGTAGGACAACACCTTTCTTTCTGTAACTCAAGAAACTCTGGGGCAATCCCAGCATCTCCTCACACAGTGTATGGGCTACTGTTGGGAATGGTTAGATTTCTCACAGAGAAGAACACTTATGGATATTGGATTGCATGCAATGTCAATTTGGATGCCTGTAAAAACAGGCCACATGGGTTCGCTTTCCCTGAATGTGGCATCAAGCAATGCTCCTAAGAGGAACTCTGAACAGTTCGGCTATGGCACACAAAGGGAACATAGACTGGCTATATGAGACGATAAGGCCAGAAATGTTAGCAAAATGTGATCTCTTCTCAAAATATGATTTTTGTAAGTCACTTTTAGAAGGCAATAAGGAAGCTATTGGAAAAGTATTCCTGAGTGGCGCAACGGTCTAAGGCACTGCATTGCAGCGCTAGAGGCATCACTACATACCCTGGTTCGTTCCCAGGTTATGTCACAACTGGCCGTGATTGGGAGGTCTATAGGGCGGCGTGTCGTTTGGGGGGGTTGGCTGTCATTGTAAATAAGAATTTGCCTAGTTAAAAATATATATATATTTAAGTATTCCCATGAAGACAAGCTTTATATCAATCTCTAATACAGCATTGTCAGGTCAAACAGACATTAAAATATTGTGCAGACAGAACCCCAGAAACTTAGAAAACTAGCTATAGGCCTGTCTTAGATAAGGCCCTTGTTGAAATGTCCATGTTGGAAATGTCTAGCCTTGTGTAGCCTCTTATTTTAGAGAACAGTGACACTATTTCACTGACACGGATGCGTATTATTATTTCAGATATATGGTGAGGGACACCTGGTCAGACAGTCCCTCTTTTTCTCACACCTGAAATTAGAGTCCAGGACCCTCAAGGTGCACACAGGCTAGCTCGCCAACACCGAAGAGAGTAATCTATAGTGACTATTCTAAACACTAATCCATTGTGCTACTAGCTAGCCAACTACCTCTCTGTAGCTGGGATTCAAGTTAATGGCACGTGCACAAGTACAGTGAAATCCCTTTCTTGCTAGTTCGAAACCCAACAATGCAGTAATCAATATCTATGTAGCACTAAAAATAAAAAAGGTAGAACAAAAACATGAGAAATAAAGGAAATAAGAACACGAGAAGTAAGCTAGCCTATATACAGGGTCAGTGCCAATACCATATTTACAATGTGCAGGGATACTGGAGTGATAAAGGTAGATATGTATAGGGGTAAGGTGACTAGGCATCAGGATATGATAAACCGAGTATCAGCAACATATGTTGATTGTATGGGAGTGTGTGTGCAGTCAGTATAAATGTGTGCATATTGTGTGTGGTGTCAGTGTAGTCCGGTGAGTGTGCAAAAATAAATGGTCAACTCAGTCCATGTAGACATTTTGTTAGCTATTTAGCAGTCTAATGACTTTGGGATAGAAGCTGCTCAGGAACAGGTTGGTCCCAGACTTGATCCACCGGTACCACTTGCTGTGCGGAAGCAAAGAGAACAGTCTGTGGCTGGAGTATAACATTTTTCCGGGACTTGCTTTCACGCCACCTGATTTAGAGGTCCTGGATGGAATTCGGCCCCAATAATGTACTGGGCTGTCCGCACCAACCTCTGTAGCACCACGCAATCGAGGACGGTGCTGTTGCCATAATAAGCAGTGATGAAGCAAGTCAAGATGCTCTCAAATGGTACAGCTGTAGAACATCAGTGATTGAGAACCCACACCAAACCTTTTCCACCTTCACAACTGTGCGCGTTAGTGATTTGACACCGAGGAACTTGAAGCTCGACACACTCCACCGCAGCCCCGTCGGTGTGGATGGGGGCATGCTCAATTGTATTCTATTCCAGCCATTACTATGAGCCTGTCCTCCTCAATTAAGGTGCTATCGGCTACCTGGGATTGTCACATAGGTATTCCTCCTATCTAGGTGGATGAGGGCAGTGTGGAGTGCAAATGAGATTGCATTGTCGATGGATCGGTATGCAAATTGGAGGGGTTCTAGGATGTCTGGGATGATGGAGTTGATGTGTGCCATAACCAACCTTTCAAAAATCACTTAATGATTCTAGATGTGAGTGATAAAGGCCGGTAGTCAGTGTGGCATGAAGCATTAGAGATCTTGGGAACAGGAATGAAGACATGTGGAGATTAAAGACTGGGACACGGAGAGGTTGAAAATAACCATGAACTAGGCTTGGGCGATACCCCGTTATACGGTATAAAGGATCTATTTCGAAATACCGACAGTATGATTTTCAATTCTGTTTTTTGGGTGTGGTTGGGGGCACGTAGCTGCATGCTACGGCACTGCTTATTAGCTAGAAGTTAAACATAACAAATCTAAGATGTCAAAAACTATATCCAGCTCAGGGCTCCAGCTATGCATTTGGTTTGCTAACTTTCTAGATTAATGGCTTGACGTCAAGATCAAACTTCTTTGTTACAGCAGAGACATTGTTTGTGTGCACATTCAGCAATCTGCCGAGTCTTGCACCTCGCTTATCGCAATATCTGCAGTGCTGCTCATGGCAACGTCATTTCGCCGAGTCTACCTTTAAATTACACTTTCAATATACCATAAGAAATCAATTCAAATCATAGAAATAAAGAAACTTTCTTTTAACGGCCATGTGTGTCTTGTGGTAGTCATTTAAAATGTTCAATTTAAAGTGTACCAACTAAATTGCAGTGGTACCAACTAAATTGCAGTGGTCTGCATTATATTTCTATTTTTGAAATGACACCCACCCTGTATTCAAGAGTATGCGGTGTTAACCAATGGTAGGCACAACGCACATAAACTTCAAGATTATGTAAATTAGGGTCCAAGCTACAACATATGTAAAAACGTTAATGTGTTTAGATAATTGATGTTAAGGGGAGGGGGGGTGGAACAAGAACAGACTAGGAAAAATAATTTAACAGTTATCCAAATCAGAACTCCAAATTGGAAACTGGCATCTGTGTACAGCTGATTTCTAACCTGAAGATAACTGGAGTCCAGTATTCATGGATGCCAAGGGGAAGTCAGGCTTCCCCAAATATGTGTTTCCTTCATTTTCTGTCAATTTGGAAGTGGCTGACTATAACCAGAGAAATCATGCAAGCGAGGGAAACAGCACCCCTCTGTCTCAGTATGTGTAGTCTTTGTATCCGATGCGGTCTGAAACAAGCGTATGACATGTTGATGCAGTAGCATTTGATTGATTGATGCAAGCTTAGCGCAACTGTGGGTTGTCCTAGCACAGTACCTTGAACAGCCACATGATATTTAGCAACATTGATTGGACTAAATTGTTTATATCTTTACGTTTTTTCAGTGTATTAAAGTAAGCATATATAGCCTTGTTGATCTGATCATGTTTAAGTTGAAATGGTGATGGAATAGCAGATGCATTTCTCCTGTTGTCTTTGTGCTGACTTGACATAACGCTATGATTCTAAATCAGTAATTTAGTAAATTGTCAAAAATAACTTGCTTGACCATGCTGCAGGCCAAATAACTGTTTGTTACATGCAATACTTACTTTGTGGACGTCACCTGTCAGATGTTGCTCTCGGGTTTTGTGATAAAACAAAAAACGTGTATTTATTCCACCACTGTGTGACTTGTCTTTGTTGTCAGATCCTTTTTGTTTATCACGGTGGCGTATGGACCAAGTTATTTAGCAAACATCACAACATAGGTTGTACTAGGGCTTTTTTACTTCCTTGGCTTGCCCAGTGATTTTATCCATGCACCTCTAATACTGATGGAATGATTTGACCTTGTTTTTATCACCAGTTCCTGGAAAAAAAAAGAGGTCAAATCATGACGTCAGTGATGTTCAGAGCTCTTGAAAGAGGCCCGAGTGGAGATGGCCCAAGATGGCATCACTTTGATCGGGTGTATTTGAACGTATGTCCCAATAAACTAGGAAGATTATGATCAATAATCAATGATTACTTATATGAAGTAACAGAAGGTGATTGGAAAACACGGAGATCACACTACTACATGGGAAGAAGAAACTGAAAAAGGCAAGGCATGGCTGAACAGATGCTTATCACCTCAAATCAAATTTTATTGGTCACATATACGTTTAGCAGATGTTAATGCGAGTGGAGCGAAATGCTTGTTCTTCTAGGTCTGACAGTGCAGTAATATCTAACAATTCCCCAACAACTACCTTATACACACACAAGACTCAAGGGATGGAATAAGAATATGTAAATATATGGATGGCCAAGCAGCATAGGCATGGTGCAATAGATGGTATAGGGTACAGTATATACATATGAGATGAGTAATGTAAGATATGTTCTTATTAAAGTGACTAGTGGTCCATTTATTAAAGCGGCCAGTGATATGAGTCTATGTAGGCAGCAGCCTCTCTGAGTTAGTGATTGCTGTTTAGCAGTCCGATGGCCTTGAGATCGAAGCTGTTATTGAGTCTCTCGGTCCTAGCTTTGATGCACCTGTACTGACCTCACCTTCTGGATGGTAGCGGGGTGAATAGGCAGTGGCTCAGGTGGTTGTTGTCCTTGATGATCTTTTTGGCCTTCGTGACATCGGGTGCTGTAGCGGTCTTGGAGGTTAGGTAGTTTGCCCCCTCAGATGCTAGCAGCGAAACAAAAGAATGCAGCCCACGTGAAGACTTTCCAGAACTCATGGCAAAATAATCCTTATTTTCACCACTGCCACCGATGCAGAGTAAGAGCCCTCCTACCAAATACAGGGCAGTCAAATTGTTCTGCCAACCCTGACATTCAAGGCCATCTTTGTGAAACTGGCCATCATTGAAAAGACAGACTATTTTCAAATCAATGAAGTCGCTCTCAGCCACTGTGCAGCAGCTCCTCAATCAGGTGTCAACCCACAGCAAAAAAAATGCTGACAATGGAAGCTGAAATACAGAAACTGCAATAGGTGAAATCTCCAACTGCGACAGAATGTCATGGAAGTCCAGCGCCACAGCCAGAGATGGAACCTTAAACTGCATGGGGTGCGAGAAGAAGACAGGAAAAACATACAGAGCGTTTTCATCAACATCCTCAGCAAAATAGCACCCAGGATTCGAGACAAGCTCCCGGACATCATCGACGTAGTGCACTGCCTGGGAAAGTGAAGGGATGACGGATCTCCACAGACAACCATCAGACGGATCTCCACAGACAACCATCATGCGGTTCACAACAAGAATCTACAATGTTGTCAGAAAGAAGCCAAGGAGTCCAGGCTTCTCATGGAGAATAAACTACGCATCAAAGAGGCTCTCACTCCAGAAGATGATGCTGCAAGGGGAAAACGTTGCCCAGTGGTAAAAAATGCAAGAGAAGAAGGGAAGAGAGCATCTTTCAGCAGCCCTTGTGCATTTATTGATGGAAAGAAGATCGATTGCCAGGACGTCAAGTGTATGTCATGTGTACTGAATGTTTTGAAAACACTGTGCTCAGGTATATAGCTACATTGACTTAATCTATGTCGTCCTATTCTTTCTAAGTCAACTGAAAACGTTGAATTAGCTAAATTACTCAAGTAATATGTTGATTGTTATTTTTATATTCACTCTGTTTTATATCACCAGGTTGGTAAATGTGAATACGGGTTCATCGGATTGATCACAACTACCTCGGTTTAGGGTAGTCCAATTCTCTCTAAACGCAGGTTTCCTTACTAGCTACCTAGCTTAGTAGTTCAACTAGTTATTCATATCACTACACTGTAATTGTTTTATTTGTCAGGTTAGGCAACGTTTTGAATTCAATGCACTAAATATTGTATCTCCAAACGCCAGGGGTTTACAAAACACTAAATGTAGATTCCATTCTACTCCAGGAGACTCGCTCCTGCGATTCAGATTCTAGTTTTTGGAAATCACAATGGGGAAATACTGCTTATTAGTCAGGGGTCTAACCACTCAGCTGGCACTATGATATTGTTTCATAAGTTTAGAGGTGATATTTCAAAGTCGTGTCCAAATATGGAAGATATTAATCTCCAATCGAAATAATATGTGTTTTATTGTGTACAATTGTTAGATATTACTGCACTGTTGGAGCAAGCATTTTGCGACACCCACAATAACATCTGCTAAATGTGTGTATGTGACAAATAAAATGTTATTTGATTCTCACACCTGAAATAAGACTTTCTTTTTGGATCTTGCTGATAAGCTTACTGAGCTGCAAAACAAGTATACAAATACATGGCTTATAATATCTGGAGACTTAATGAAACACCTCATAACTCTTTAGATAGATTTCCACCTAGACTAGCTCAAACATCTCAGAACAGTAACACCACCTCATTTTGCAGTAAACTGACCGTGGTTGAACAATGGCGCTTCTTTAACACAAACTTAAATGAATACACCTGGTGTAATAGGTCAATGATGGTCAGATCCAGAAAGTATTTGTTTCATTTCTCCCCCACTTTTACAGTATGTACAAGAAGTCAAACATGCTCCTTTGACTGATCATAAAATGACATTATTGAAGTTAGAATGTTCTGAAAAATCCAATGGCATTTCGAGGATTCCGGAAACATAATAATTCACTCCTAAATTATCCAGTTTTTAACACAGCATAAAGAACTTGATCATAGACTTGTTCAATTCAAATTATTTAGAACCAAAGCCTGAAAGTAATTGAGAAATATTTCAATTCAAAAGTAAGACATCACCATTACAGTTAATAAATGACATGTGCTTTTAGAAAGGGATACCCTTACAGCAGAGGAAGAAACAGATCAAATGTACATTGAGTTATATCTAAAGAGCTAAAAATGGGTTGAGGGTTAGAAGAAAAAAAAGCTATTTTTTTGCTCTTGAAAAGGGAACTAGGAGAGAATCTCTTTCTACATTAAATATACCTTGTGTAAAGACCCCCAAGATCATATCTAGCTTTCTGTATTCTTTCTATGAAAATCTGTATACATCTAATTTTAATAGAATGTGAACATTTTATGGAACATGTCCATGATCATGTTCCAATTATTTCTGATGAGTTCAGGTCCATATGTGAATATTAGTTTTCCATAGTAGAGATTAGAGATGCTCTTAAATCTATGAAGAAGGGCAAAGCACCTGGAACAGATGGTCTTTCTGTGGAATATTATTTACACTGTTGGGGACATTTAGAGGGACCAGTATTCAACATGTTCCTAGAATGTCTAGCGGCGATGATTACTACCATGAAACAAGGGGTTAGTTCCTTAATATCAGCATTTGAGACCTATTAAATACATATTATAAACATTTGCATATGCTAATAGACTTAAATGGGCCAAAACCACCTCATTAATGAAACCCAAACAGGTTTCATGAAAGGTCGCCAGATCAGCTGTAACATTAGGTTAGCTTTAGACTTTACTACGCTGATTCAATTGACTCAAAGGCTATTATTTTATTCCTCAAATTTTGTAAACATTTGATACAATTGAACACAAATTCCTAAAACATACGTTGTACACTTCCGGTTTCAGGACTGTAAAACATCTAAGATATTTCATATTCAACATAGTGCAACCCTGGCATACACTATTTCAGCTTTCTTATTCCTTTTAGTTGTAGAATTACTATCTACTAGCATTTTAAACAACCCTGAATTAAAAGGGTATTTCAATATTTGGAAAATAAATACAAATCTAAATTAGCAGACAATACAGCTCTGTTTCTAAAAGACAAGGATCAAGTTGCTATTGCACTTATTATAAAATCATTCTCTTCTGCTCTGGATCTTAACTTCAATGAATGCGAAATATTATCCATACATAACTCAAATGACCAATCTGTTGAATATTCCAGTGAAAGAATGTGAAATATTTAGGGGTGCACATGGCGAAAAACCATATTTTCCATCAACATCTCAAATTCTCTCAGAGAATAAAGAAAATGAACTCCCTCTTTAATAACTGGTTCCTGCGTGACCTCTATTATTGGAAGGGTTTTATTGTCCAAAGCAGAGGGTCTGACGTTGTCTACCCTGCTCTATCGCTATTTGGAGCTGATCAAACCAGCAAGGATATCAATTAAACTTCCCTAGACTTTATTTAAAAAATATAAAAAAATTAAGTCTAATATCAAACTAAAGAGCTGATGGTGGGCTTGAAGTGCAAGATTTAATTGATAACAATACCTTTCAAGTAAACTGGATAAAAAGGATGTATACTTAGCTCTGAATGTATATGGTACTTCATTCCCTGTCATATTTTTATGAAATTGGGTGGTCTTCAATTTGTGGAAATGCAACTATTCTCCAGCAAAATTACCCATCAAACTGTCCAAATTTCATGAACAAGCCCTTTTAGCCTGGAAACGATATTATGTTCAACTTCTCCCCACAAGGCACTTCTGTGGAACAAAGATATTGTTGTTAAAAACAAGTCCATGTTCTTACCTAAGTGGTTTGAAAGAAATATTATATTTGTCCTTGATTTATTTGATAAAGGAGGAAATACTCTTATAGAAAGTTAATAGAAACATAACTACCAGTACATAATAAAGAATGTAATTCTACATGCAAAGCAATACCTTGAGGACGTACTCAATGAAATATCATCTGTGTTTCAGAGAACATGTCAAGATAGATGCACAATTTGTGAGGTACATAATACATGTAATAACACATTATTAAGATTGTTTTTGGAGTAATATCTCTCCTAGAGTGAAATTCTTCTAGAATGCATATACTGAAATTGAATGGAAGAAAGCTTGGTTGCTCCCTCAAATATTCTATATCAAATCAAGTCAAATAAATGAACTTTAAATCTTGCACAAAATATACCCTTGCAATAACTTAACATTTACATTTACATTTAAGTCATTTAGCAGACGCTCTTATCCAGAGCGACTTACAACTTAACTTGTCTAAATTCATGGACTTAAGAAGACATATGCCTTTTCTGTGATAAAGGGGAAACTATTATACACATTTATGAGTGTGACTCCAGTTAATTTGGAGCGAGTTAAATATTTACAGTTTTAATTTCATTAATAAGACCCATGTATTTACAATGAAAAATGTAATATGTTATTATTCAAATGAAATGACTGAATTCGTCTCTCGTAAATTGTATATGAAATTTGTCCCCAAATGCAACAGTTTTACTTGAAATCCAATATTTAACATCTCTACAATTAGTCAACCAAAAAAACACTATTCTTACAATGCTATCATAGGTTTGTACAATTGTAACCCCTGACCTTATATTTATTTTAAGTACTTTAACTTTGAAACTAAATCCATGTGTTGATTTTTTTATTTTACTTTAATGTTATTTTATGTTTCTTCAGAGAAAATATAGGTGTAGTTCGAGTTGGAATACTCCCAACATAAAACTAAACATAAATATTCCATGGCAACTTCATGGTGAATATTAAACATACCGTTTTCGGGTTCCAGCGGTGCCGAAATACAGTTGAGAGGAAATAGTTCTAACAAGATAAACACAGCAAATGCACAGTGAATTGTCCAGTTACGTCTCGTCTCCCTGCAAGCCGCCATCTTCGTTGTGGGTGATTGTTGACGGACGTGGTTAAGAAGTGAAAAACTGACCGACAACAGAAACGAGAAACACTGGCAGCATTCCAAACACTTAAATGACACACCCAATCCCCTCAGCCCTCAAATGAAGTGAACACTTCTAGTGACGTTCCATAACGTCTGACGAGTATACACTTGCAGGGTAAGGGGCGATGGACGAAGGAATGATTTTTAAATGGACCGCCCTTGCCAGGAAATTTGTCACTCGTTCATCCCGCGATGATTGTTTTTTTCAGCCACCGGAAGCTTGTGGGTGCATTATATACTCTACAGTCAATTATGATTGCATGTCTACTTATATTAACTATATAATTATTAATATGCGTCTAATGTATGATAGCTAGAAAATGAATTAGCTAAATAAAGTTAGCCTGCCTAGGTACTTCTGAAGGACAATGATTTATTTCTACAATTTCCAAAAGTTAACCAAACAAAAACATAATTACTTTTATGAGACGTGTTTGTGCATTAATAGCACAATTTCTAACTTATTTACATTCGTTTTTACTTACACTTGTATGTTGACTCCATATTGAGGTTTTACGTTTTGGCAGAATTTTTTTAGGGGATGTACAATCATCGCAAATTGAATTAAGGGGCGTTTCAGGCCCCGAAGTGAACATAATTGTACACTCGCAAACTCTATTAAAACGAGGGCTGAGGGGCTTACGTTGCAAACTTCCCTTGCTTGGCTGATCATGGTCACATAATCATCCCCAGTTTACAATTGGGTAATTCATTCCCCATCCTCTCCCCTGTAACTATTCCCCAGGTCGTTACTGTAAATGAGAACGTGTTCTCAGTCAACTATCCATGGTAAAATAAGAGTTCAATCAAATAAAAATACATTTTGTACTGATGACAAATATGTCCGCGGGGATTCCCCTGAGGGCTGAGGGTTCAAGGGCTGTCCACTTTGAGTTTGAAACGCAGGCATTGGCCCTAAACCCTCAACCCTTGAATTACATTTTACATTGTCACATCCGAGTGTACCTTAAATGTCCCTTGCCTAAGCGAGAGAGAGTGATGATCGGAGAGGCAACGTCCTTGGTGGAAATCTTGAAGTTGAGCTTAAAAACAACCAACCTAAAGCTATTAATGTACCTAGTAAGCTAACGTATCTAACTAGCACTCCTGTCAGGTAGCTAGCTACAGTTACCCATAACTGGCTAGCTAGTTTTATAGTTTGGTCATTTATTCCAATACATGGCAGGGCCTACAGGAAATCACAGACTACAAAAAGAAAAACAGCAACGTTACGGACACCGACGTCTCGCTTCCAGACAAACAAAACACCTTTGCCCGCTTTGAGGATAATGCCGTCGCAGCCCGCTAACAAAGGACTGCGCCCCCACCTTCTCTGTGGCCAACGTGAGTGAGACGTTTAAACGTGTTAACCCTCGCAAGGCTGTTGGCCCAGACGGCATCCCGAGCCGCATCCTCAGAGCATGCGCAGACCAGCTGGCTGGAGTGTTAACGGACATATTCAATCGCTCCCTATCCCAGTCTGCTGTCCCCTCATGCTTCAAGATGGCCACCATTGTTCTTGTACCCAAGAAGGCAAAGATAACTGAACTAAATGACTACCACCCCATAGCACTCACTTCTGTCATCATGAAGTGCTTTGAGAGACTAGTCAAGCATCATATCACCTCCACCTTACCTGCCACACTAGACCCACTTCAGTTTGTATACTGCTCCAACAGGTCCACAGATGATGCAATCGCCATCACACTGCCCTATCCCATCTGGACAAGAGGAATACCTATGTAAGAATGCTGTTAATTGACGACAGCTCAGCATTCAACACCATAGTACCCTCCAAGCTCATCATTAAGCTGGAGGCCCTGGGTCTCAACCCCGCCCTGTGCAATAGGGTCCTGGACTTTGACTGGACGCCGTCAGGTGGTGAAGGTAGGAAACAACATCTCCACTTCACTGACCCTCAACACTGGGGCCCCACAAGGGTGCGTGCTCAGCCCCCTCGTGTACTCCCTGTACACCCATGACTGCATGGCCACGCACACCTCCAACTCAATCATCAAGTTTGTAGACGACACAACAGTAGTGGGCTTGATTACCAACAACGACGAGACAGCCTACAGGGAGGAGGTGAAGGCATTCGGAGTGTGGTATCAGGAAAACCATCTCTCACTCAACATCAACAAAACAAAGGAGATGAACGTGGACTAAAGGAAACAACAGAGGGAGCACCCCCCTCTGGGACAGTAGTGGAGAAGGTGGAAATTTAAGTTCCTCAGCATACACATCACAGACAAACTGAAATGGTCCACCCACACAGACAGTGTGGTGAAGAAGGCACAACAGCGCCTCATCAACCTCAGGAGGCTGAAGAAATTTGGCTTGTCACCTAAATCCCTGAAAAACTTTTACAGATGCACAATCGAGAGCATCCTGTTGGGTTGTATCAACGCCTGGTATGGCAACTGCAAGGCTGTCCAGAGAGTGGAGCGGTCTGCAAAACGCATTACCAGGGCCAAACTACCTGCTCTCCAAGACACCTACAGTACCCGATGTCACAGGAAGGCCAAAAAGATCAACAAGGACAACAACCACCCGAGCCACTGCCTGTGTAACAGGCTTTAGACCGTCCCCTCGCCCATACCCAGGCGCGAACCAGGGACCCTCTGCACACATCAACAACAGTTACCCAACGCTCCACAAAAGAAACAGCCCTTGCAGAGCAAGGGGAACCACTACTTCAAGGACTCAGAGCAAGTGACGTCACAGATTGAAACGCTATTTAGCGCGCACCACCACTAACTAGCTAGCCGTTTCACTCACCCCCCTTTTGACCTCCTTTTCCACAGCAACCAGTGATCAGTCAACAGCATCAATGTAACAGTATAACTTTATACCGTCCCCTCGCCCATACCCGGACGCGAACGAGGGACCCTCTGCACACATCAACAAGTCATCCTCGAAGCATCGTTACCCATCGCTCCACAAAAGCCACGGCCCTTGCAGAGCAAGGGGAACCACTACTTCAAGGTCTCAGACAAATCCACCCGTGTGTGTAGCTAGCTACCTAGTTTAAATATCAACAGTACTGCCACAGCAGCATAACATTTCATTAACACTTGATTTAGCCTACATCAATATTCAGTCTGGTTGGCTACAGCAAAAAGACATTGATTAATCACAATCCTTAAAATAAATTGAGCTAACATGCAGACATATCAATCAACAATCAGCTGATAGCCTACCCTCTTTTCCCCCCGATGTCATTCATGTATTTAGGAGCCACTAACTAGCTTGCTTACAATTTGTGATGAGTGCGTTGTTGCAGAAATAGGTATATAATAAACAATGTAAAATTTTTACTACATAGGCATTTGGTATGTTATGCATTTCAAGACATGAATTCTGCGAGATGATGCGATCATAGCCTGGTGCCAAATTTGTGTCTGTGAAGTCCCATGGTTGTCACGTTTGGCAATGGTGGCCGGCTAATGCCATGGATGATGAAAATTACACTGATCATGTTTTGGGGGACAAATTTCAGTACGACTGAAAGCAGTCTGTGGTAGATATGAGAATATAGCACTAAAGCAAATCCAAGGCATTTATTTTCATAATCATTATTATGGGTGAAAAAAAGAACAGAGGCATACTCAAGATGTTGTTGTTATTTATTTAACACTGTCAGGTGCAGTCGGGTCTGTTCCAACACAATCATCGGAAGACTACCATTCATCTCTTTTCACAAAAGCATTTGTATTAAGAGGGATGTTGAATAGTGTGCAGGACATGTTACCTTCCCTGTTCTTTTTAGGAACAATTGACAGAGGTTTGTCTTAAACATCACAGGTGGGTTAAGTATTGAATTATAGTATTTTTGCTCTATTTGACCAATGTAACAAAAGACCATTCACACCAACTGCACAGAAAGACAAGTGAGTCAAAAAAACTGAATCTGTCCCAAATAGCATCCTATTCCCTAAAATGTAGTTCCCTATATAGGGAACAGTGCCATTTGGAATGAATCCTGGATGTACACAACAGGGTTTTAGTGCCTCAGAACTACTGCTGCTTAAGTGAAAAACCACAAACCCATAATAATACATCTTAGACACTTCCCTTCTTTGTCAGTTTACAATGAGAGAACTCCAGTACAGAGGAATAGATCACCTTCGCCAAGGAATGTCATGCAACAGCCCCACCTTGTGGACAGAAAGTAAACTTTACTAACTCCTGCAAAGCCCTTTTTTGACCAACAGTATCTTATTTTCTCTTATCCTTATTGAAACAAAGATAATACAATTAAAGTGTTTACATGATTGTAGTGAAATACAAATGCACAACAGAGCTTTCCCATTTTAACATTTTGCAGACTACCTTAAACTTTTTATAGTTTTATTCTAAACTGGGCCCTGTATTCCAAAATAATTTATCTGAAGTGGTCCTGTAAAGTAGCATATCAACTGTAGCGTGATTTGACCTTGTATGCCGCCTCATCTCAACCATAGCACATCTACTGTAAGGGAAACAAGGTTGTGAGGATAGCTATTTCAATAAAATATTTGTTGTTGCGTTCCATGCCTTATGCCTCAAACTCGAGGCCAAGACCGAGCTTGTGCCCACCAGCGTTAATGTTTTTCCCATCCAGGAGAGCAGAGAGGGTCAGCTTAATTCCTGCAGACAAAAAGACAAGGCATCAGCAAGGGGACTTTGGCAGGAGTTACAAGTGACAAGATCAGGGCCCATTGACTGGCTGAGGAGGTCAAGTGCCTACAGTGGTTCGTCCTTTAAAATGCACAGCACAGCTTGCGTGGTGCTGCAGAATTCTACAGCAAATTATTTAAGTGCCAACCACTGGTACCATTAATGGTAGTTAGTGCTAGTTTGACCACCAGAGGGCATCTTTAAGAAGCCTTTGATAGCCTTCAATAGTGGCTGTACTAGAGAATGTAAAACCTTTTTTGGGAGAACATAGTATATGGGACTTATTAAGACATTTTGCTTGATTAATATTATGGTGTTTCAATTCCAAGAAAAACCCTCTGGGTTTCCTTTAGGATGGAACGGAAAACACGGAGCTATACAACGTGACGGTTGGGAGTAGGCTACAGCACTGGACTATTTAGTCAAAGAATCGCCGTGTCGTGCAGGCACACGGGAGACCGGGGTTCAATTCCCAGACGGGGAGGAAGGAGTAGGCTGTCCTTATAAATAAGAATTTGTTCTTAACTGACTAGCCTAGTTAAATAAAAGGTTACACTAAGAGCATAGCATTTCTACACCATAATTGTAGTCTAACCAATGCACAGAGATTCAGTGAAAATAAAAATTGCATTGATTTATCAAGACCAGTCCCCATGCTTGTTTCAGAGCAGCACGAAACAGTGCTATTGCTTCAAAGGCTTCACAGGCTATTGCTTCAAATCCTATTGCTTCAAACTTCAATATGCTCTTTAAATAAATAAGACCTGCACCACATTACTCAACACTAGTGAGACTCATGTCGCCTACGGTAGGCCTACAGTATAACGTGACTCCGCCAATAATAGAGGATTTTAAATTAAAACCAAAAGCCGCCTCTTGGGTCTCCCGGTGGCAGCCGGCATGGGTATCAAACCTGCATCTGTGTTGGGGTGACTTAAGACAGCTGCGCCACTGGGGAGGCCCCATCCACAAAGTATCAAACCTGCATCTGTTGCAACGCATGTTGCATTGGGGTGACTTAAGACAGCTGCGCCACTGGGGAGGCCCCATCCACAAAGTATAAATACAGAGAGGTGTTGGTAAAGGTCCTGCTAATAGCCCATAATGGGATATTATAATACTGTACATGGTGTCCAGGTCAGGATAACCAAAACATTTCTTTATTAAAGACTTATCAGAATGAATGGTTAAACTTGTTTATTTTGATCCAAAGTAATATGTAAGGGATAATATAACGATATTTGAGATTATTTCCTTACAAAAATACTAAAGTGAATGATTGTAATCTGAATAAAAGGCCTAAATAATATTTGTAAAGGTCAAAACATTTTATTTCTGTTTTTAGAGGGAGAGAAACACTGGGCCATTTGTGCGCCGCCCTATGGGACTCCTAATCACGGTCGGATGTGATACATAATAGTGGATACAGCTGGAGAACTGCAAGGAAATCCCATTGTGTGCCACTCGGGAGCCATGACCCATATGACCAATATATATATTGTCCTGCTAATAACAGGGTTAATAATATATCTGTGAGAATATCCATGGGGCTTTTATATAATTCTAAATTAATAATCATTGCTTTGGAGATTATTTTGTTTTCAAATAACGTAAAATGAGAGAGAAAAAGGCCATTCCTGAACATGGGGTGAGACTGTTACTAATTTGTAAATAAAGCCAGTTTGTTACTTAGAATTATTTATTTCTGCTTTTAGAGGGAGAAAAACCAAAAACCTACAGTCATCTCATTGGTCTCCCAGTCGAGGCCGGCACAGGTATTGAACCAGCATCTGTAACAACACAGTTTGCACTGCTAGGCAGTGTCTTAGACCGTTGCACCACTCAGGCGCTGTACAATGTGACCGGTTGGGAGTGGCCTACAGTACTACAGTAATAGCAAAATCATCCTAATAAAATAAAAACCTTAGTGTAACAACAGTTTTAGAAAGTAATACTGAAGTTGTGCACAATTATCAGTTTGTATTTAGGTTTATGTCACCCACTCATTGTCAGTTAGAGACACAGTAGGACCCACAAGCATAAGCAGTCCTCTAACTCCCCCTTGCACTGGTCTGGAGCAATGAAGTGGTGACGCAGGGTACTGTACTAAATGAGAAATTACTTCTAAGTGCCGCAGCATAACCACAAAACTTTAGTGGCGCAACCACTGTACTGCTGTTCTGTTCTGCCCTATATACAGCAGAAAGACATTTCAACTGCTTTTTACTGCACGTTTCATCAAGACGTCACTGGCATGGAGGAAAATGGTCAAATAACAGTTTTATAATAAATGTAAAAAATATACTCACCAGGCTTCAGAGTCTGAGTGTATCCCAGGCCAACAAGACTAGAATTGTTCACTTTGGCCTGTAGGAGAAACAGGAAAATGGTCATGAAAAACCAACATTTAGGATTCAATCAAAAGGTATTTAAATACAACAATGCTTCAATAAATAATGTTAAACTGATTAGCCTAGCAGCTCTCTACTCGTGCCCAGAACATGACCCCAGGCAGAGGTCAAGTCTCAGCCAGTGGCCTCTTACCGAGAAGGCTGCGTCGGCATCGATCTGGTACTTGGCTGCGATGCCAAAACGAGTGTTGCTGTTACCAGCGGTCCAGGCCAGGTTAACTGCTGTCTCCAGCTGGTCATTCACCTTCTGGTAGATGGACCCACCAAACTCTGTGCCATCATTTCTGTTATGAAAAACAAGCTTATTCATCACTATGAAGGTGATACTTTGAATACAGAAGGCTGTGGGAACTAGCATTTCATTTTTTTTTAAGATGCTGCTTTACAGAGTATCCATGATCTATACAAAAACATGAATTACCCATCACATGAATTGCAATCAGACAATCAATGTCACAATCTTAACCAGCAGACCTACATGTACTGCCAAAAATAATGGAAACACCTGAGTAAATGAGGGCTACAAAGTACATTGAAAGCAGTTGGTTCCACAGAGATGTGGTTTCTGAATTAATCAATTGACATCCCATCATGCTTAGGGTCATGTATAAAAACAACATCTGGCCATTATTTTGGCTACCATTCCTATGCCCCCCCATAGGATGACAATACGCCTATCCACAGGGCACGAGTGGTCACTGAGCATGAAAAAATGTAAACCATATGCCATGACCATCTCAGTCACCAGATCTCAACCCAAATGAACATTGATGGGAGATTCTGGAGTGGCGCCTGAGACAGCGTTTTCCACCACCATCAACAAAACAGCAAATTATGGAATTTCTTGTGGAAGAATGGTGTTGCATCCCTCTAATAGAGTTACAAACACTTGTAGAATCTATACCAAGGAGGATAGAAGCTGTTCTGGCCCAACACCCTGTTAAGGCACTTTAGATTGCCGTTTCCTTTATTTTGGCAGTTACCTGTATATATCAAGGATGAGCTGTCAAAGGATTAAAGAGCAACGTCTCAGAGCTAATTGACCTTGTCAAAACAAGTAATCATGACTGGGAGGACAGGTCACAGCAGGAGGTTAGCTTACTATACTATCCACCTTCCTCTTCTGACAAAGCCCGTTCACAAATCCCATCACCGTGGGATACAGTGGGACTAAAATAACTGCCAGGCTGCATCTGAGGGGGCCAGACAGAGTGCTTAGAGTTGCTATTGTCCAGACAAGGTCAGTTCTCAAAGAGCTGGAAACAACATTTTACTCACTAGTGGTTTAAAAGGCTTGGTTGGTTGGAGGATGGTAGGTCTGATAGATAAATATGTGTACGTGACCAATAACATTTGATTTGGTGCTTGCAACACTCAGTTGAGGGTATTACTCCTGAATGAGTCACATATGCAAAATGCTTCATCACTGTAAATCGACCCTAAAGACCATGTTCAGGGTCCTTAAGCACCATCACTGGATTACTGTCATTGTTGTTAAGCTCGATCACTGGCTTACTGTCATTGTTGTTAAGCCCCACGTTACTGGCTTACTGTCATTGTTGTTGTTGAGCACCCGTCTTACTTCCATTGTTTGCTGAAGTGCGGAGGCCTACCTGAACCTCATTTCCTTATCTATTAATTTAATTCCACCTACTTACACATTCGTGTGGAGCTGGAACTCGTCTGTCTTGTAGCCCACGGCAAAGTTGCTCTGGGTGACCCTGTTCTTCCCGGCCTCGAAGGTCACCTGGTAGCCGGCCAGCCAGCCCTCGTAGCCCACCACCGCCACGCCGTGCACTGCCGTCCCGTTGATGTCATAGTCCACATCACAGCCCAGGTTGAGGTGCTCCCTCTTATAGCCGGTCTTGATCTTACCACTCTTCTTGCTAAAGCAGAGAGGTGAGGGATGGCGGAAGGAACTTGTCAGTGTGAGGTAATACAGTGTCAGAATGGCAAGATACATCCAATGACCTATATTCAACAGAAAATTCCTTTTCATCATGTAATGTGCGATGACATTTATTTCAATTCATTAATAATGTGAAGCAATTAAATGGATAGTCATTTCTTACCCAGTGTTTGGCGAGAAGGAGGAATCGAACGTCAATTTAAGCCCTTTGGCCAACTGAGGCGAGAAAAAGAGAGCGATGGATAGGAAAGAATGAATGAATCAGAATTAAAGAGTAACTTTCATGAAGAAGAAAATATTATAATCCAAAACCAGATGTTTTAGGCTTAGTTATAGTAGTCTTCATTTTGACAGTACATTGCACAAGTGATATATTTTGGTCTTTTAGTAGTAAATCTAGCTCTTTTTGCTCCTAGCGATTCAACTCTACCATTGAAGTCATGATGTGGAGGCACCTAATATCATCTCAAGGGAGGGGTTGGTATGAAATACACTCCCTTCTAGATGTGCTGGGTGGTACCACCTCAAGGGAGGGGTTGGTATGAAATACACTCCCTTCTACTGTAGATGTGCTGGGTGGTACCACCTCAAGGGAGGGGTTGGTATGAAATACACTCCCTTCTACTGTAGATGTGCTGGGTGGTACCACCTCAAGGGAGGGGTTGGTATGAAATACACTCCCTTCTAGATGTGCTGGGTGGTACCACCTCAAGGGAGGGGTTGGTATGAAATACACTCCCTTCTACTGTAGATGTGCTGGGTGGTACCACCTCAAGGGAGGGGTTGGTATGAAATACACTCCCTTCTACTGTAGATGTGCTGGGTGGTACCACTTCAATGCTTACTGTAAAAGCAGGTGACAGCGTGCCTTATTTGGCAATGGTCTTGGTAAGTGGAGTGTGCCAATATATTTAGCATGACGCTTCCTTGCCTAAATTGAAGGTTTTAGCTTACTGTTTTATACACATCTACAGTGGGGCAAAAAACGTTTTTAGTCAGCCAACAATTGTGCAAGTTCTCCCACTTAAAAAGATGAGAGGCCTGTAATTTTCATCACAGGTACACTTCAACTATGACAGACAAAATGAGGGAAAAAAAATCCAGAAAATCACATTGTAGGATTTTGAATGAATTTTTTTGCAAATTATGGTGGAAAATAAGTATTTGGTCACCTACAAACAAGCAAGATTTCTGGCTCTCACAGACCTGTAACTTCTTCTTTAAGAGACTCCTCTGTCCTCCACTTGTTACCTGTATTAATGGCACCTGTTTGAACTTGTTATCAGTATAAAAAAGACACCTGTCCACAACCTCAAACAGTCACACTCCAAACTTGTAGACCTGCACCAGACTGGGAAGACTGACTCTGCAATAGGTAAGCAGCTTGGTTTGAAGAAATCAACTGTGGGAGCAATTATTAGGAAATGGAAGACAAGACCACTGATAATCTCCCTCGATCTGGGGCTCCACGCAAGATCTCACCCCGTGGGTTCAAAATGATCACAAGAACGGTGAGCAAAAATCTCAGAACCACACGGGGGGACCTAGTGAATGACCTGCAGAAAGCTGGGACCAAAATAACAAAGCCTACCATCAGCAAGGGCATTGAAGATGAAATGTGGCTGGGTCTTTCAGCATGACAATGATCCCAAACACACCGCCCGCGCAACGAAGGAGTGGCTTCATAAGAAGCATTTCAAGGTCCTGGAGTGGCCTAGCCAGTCTCCAGATCTCAACCCCATAGAAAATCTTTGGAGGGAGTTGAAAGTCCATGTTGCCCAGCAACAGCCCCAAAACATCACTGTTCTAGAGGAGATCTGCATGGAGGAATGTCATAGTTGAAGTGTACCTATGATGAAAATTACAGGCCTCATCTTTTTAAGTGGGAGCACTTGTACAATTGGTGGCTGACTAAATACTTTTTTGCCCCACTGTATGTGCTTTAATGAAAAAAAATAATAATAAATTAGGCTATGAAGAGATTATATGTTTATATTCGTAGCTACAACCATCGTATCAACGAGTACATTTTTCCCCGAATTGCTATGACTGATTGGAGGCGCAAGTCCTCTAAAACACAGGTCACTCATATTTCACTGGCTGGGAGTTCTAATCCACATGTAGCAGATTATTTATTTGTTCATCCTTTATTTACAATAGTCATCCCGTGCCCACACACTTTAATTCTGAAAGGTTAAAGCATACCTGTGAACGGGTTCGCCCTGGTAGTAGTTGTATGTTTTTATACAGTTAATTTGACTGTTAGAAAAAGAGGTACTGCGTAAATACTACAATGTGGGTTGGATTGAGCCCCTAATCTTAATTGTCAAGGTGATAATTGTATTTTTCTTCCCAACACCACAATAAACATGAGTTCACATTTCAAATTTTAAAAAATTAGCACCCCATGAGGGATTCAAATGTATACCGTCAGTGGGCTAAAAGGTCCAGAGCTGTATTTGCTTGTGATGCACATCATTTTATTATCAGAGTGTATCACTGGACTTCAGGTAAGTATGCTTTAGCGAGAAAGTGTTGAGCTCAGGTACAACTACATTCACCCAACCCAAAATGTATATTTATGAGCAATTCCCCCTACCCACAACTTCACCTGAATGCATTTTTTAAGGGGTTGGACATAGGGTGATATTGGGGTTGAGAGTTACCCTTAAAAAAAAGGTCCCAAACAGTCATTCTGATTCCCGTGTAAAATAGCCTTTTGAATGACTAAAAGATCACCCATAATATTTGTTTTGGATAGAAATCCACAAAAAAAAAATGGAGAAAACTCTCTCTCTCATGGCTAACTACCAGGATGTTTGAAAAGACAGGCTAAGTGGGCATGGAGCTTATATTCATGAGTTATTGTTATTGACTGTTGTTGTTATTGACTGACAGCTCTTTGAAACACCTATGTCAAGCAACTTGGATGCAGTGAGCAGTGTTGCAGTAAAATCATCTCAAGCAAATTTGGTGATACACAAAGCAACTCAAACAACATTGAAATTGCATCAATGGTGTTATTTTTTATACATTGAGCGTTTGGCATGTATCTTGTGATGCGGTTCACAGCAGCACCGCCAGATGTGTTGACATGAAGACTGTGTCAGAAGAAGACCTAGCTAGCCAGTAACTAACTAACACCAGACACATATGAAGACCTAGCTAGCCAGTAACTAGCTAACACCAGACACAGATGAAGACCTAGCTAGTCAGTAACTAGCTAACACCAGACACATATGAAGACCTAGCTAGCCAGTAACTAGCTAACACCAGACACATATGAAGACCTAGCTAGCCAGTAACTAGCTAACACCAGACACAGATGAAGACCTAGCTAGCCAGTAACTAGCTAAAACCAGACACAGATAAAGATCTAGCTAGCCAGTAACTAACACCAGACACAGATGAAGACCTAGCTAGCAAGTAACTAGCTAACACCAGACACAGATGAAGACCTAGCTAGCCAGTAACTAACTAACACCAGACACAGATGAAGACCTAGCTAGCCAGTAACTAACTAACACCAGACACAGATGAAGACCTAGCTAGCCAGTAACTAACTAACACCAGACACAGATGAAGACCTAGCTAGCCAGTAACTAACTAACACCAGACACAGATGAAGACCTAGCTAGCCAGTAACTAACTAACACCAGACACAGATGAAGACCTAGCTAGCCAGTAACTAACTAACACCAGACACAGATGAAGACCTAGCTAGCCAGTAACTAACTAACACCAGACACAGATGAAGACCTAGCTAGCCAGTAACTAACTAACACCAGACACAGATGAAGACCTAGCTAGCCAGTAACTAACTAACACCAGACACAGATGAAGACCTAGCTAGCCAGTAACTAACTAACACCAGACACAGATGAAGACCTAGCTAGCCAGTAACTAACTAACACCAGACACAGATGAAGACCTAGCTAGCCAGTAACTAACTAACACCAGACACAGATGAAGACCTAGCTAGCCAGTAACTAGCTAACACCAGACACATATGAAGACCTAGCTAGCCAGTAACTAGCTAACACCAGACACAGATGAAGACCTAGCTAGCCAGTAACTAGCTAACACCAGACACAGATGAAGACCTAGCTAGCCAGTAACTAACTAACACCAGACACAGATGAAGACCTAGCTAGCCAGTAACTAGCTAACACCAGACACAGATGAAGACCTAGCTAGCCAGTAACTAACTAACACCAGACACAGATGAAGACCTAGCTAGCCAGTAACTAACTAACACCAGACACAGATGAAGACCTAGCTAGCCAGTAACTAACTAACACCAGACACAGATGAAGACCTAGCTAGCCAGTAACTAACTAACACCAGACACAGATGAAGACCTAGCTAGCCAGTAACTAACTAACACCAGACACAGATGAAGACCTAGCTAGCCAGTAACTAACTAACACCAGACACAGATGAAGACCTAGCTAGCCAGTAACTAACTAACACCAGACACAGATGAAGACCTAGCTAGCCAGTAACTAACTAACACCAGACACAGATGAAGACCTAGCTAGCCAGTAACTAACTAACACCAGACACAGATGAAGACCTAGCTAGCCAGTAACTAACTAACACCAGACACAGATGAAGACCTAGCTAGCCAGTAACTAACTAACACCAGACACAGATTAAGACCTAGCTAGCCAGTAACTAACTAACACCAGACACAGATGAAGACCTAGCTAGCCAGTAACTAACTAACACCAGACACAGATGAAGACCTAGCTAGCCAGTAACTAACTAACACCAGACACAGATGAAGACCTAGCTAGCCAGTAACTAACTAACACCAGACACAGATGAAGACCTAGCTAGCCAGTAACTAACTAACACCAGACACAGATGAAGACCTAGCTAGCCAGTAACTAACTAACACCAGACACAGATGAAGACCTAGCTAGCCAGTAACTAACTAACACCAGACACAGATGAAGACCTAGCTAGCCAGTAACTAACTAACACCAGACACAGATGAAGACCTAGCTAGCCAGTAACTAACTAACACCAGACACAGTTGAAGACCTAGCTAGCCAGTAACTAACACCAGACACAGATTAAGACCTAGCTAGCCAGTAACTAACTAACACCAGACACAGATAAAGACCTAGCTAGCCAGTAACTAACTAACACCAGACACAGATGAAGACCTAGCTAGCCAGTAACTAACTAACACCAGACACAGATGAAGACCTAGCTAGCCAGTAACTAACACCAGACACAGATTAAGACCTAGCTAGCCAGTAACTAACTAACACCAGACACAGATAAAGACCTAGCTAGCCAGTAACTAACTAACACCAGACACAGATGAAGACCTAGCTAGCCAGTAACTAACTAACACCAGACACAGATGAAGACCTAGCTAGCCAGTAACTAACACCAGACACAGATTAAGACCTAGCTAGCCAGTAACTAACTAACACCAGACACAGATGAAGACCTAGCTAGCCAGTAACTAACTAACACCAGACACAGATGAAGACCTAGCTAGCCAGTAACTAACTAACACCAGACACAGATGAAGACCTAGCTAGCCAGTAACTAACTAACACCAGACACAGATAAAGACCTAGCTAGCCAGTAACTAACTAACACCAGACACAGATGAAGACCTAGCTAGCCAGTAACTAACTAACACCAGACACAGATGAAGACCTAGCTAGCCAGTAACTAACTAACACCAGACACAGATGAAGACCTAGCTAGCCAGTAACTAACACCAGACACAGATTAAGACCTAGCTAGCCAGTAACTAACACCAGACACAGATTAAGACCTAGCTAGCCAGTAACTAACTAACACCAGACACAGATGAAGACCTAGCTAGCCAGTAACTAACTAACACCAGACACAGATGAAGACCTAGCTAGCCAGTAACTAACACCAGACACAGATGAAGACCTAGCTAGCCAGTAACTAACTAACACCAGACACAGATGAAGACCTAGCTAGCCAGTAACTAACTAACACCAGACACAGATGAAGACCTAGCTAGCCAGTAACTAACTAACACCAGACACAGATGAAGACCTAGCTAGCCAGTAACTAACTAACACCAGACACAGATGAAGACCTAGCTAGCCAGTAACTAACACCAGACACAGATTAAGACCTAGCTAGCCAGTAACTAACTAACACCAGACACAGATAAAGACCTAGCTAGCCAGTAACTAACTAACACCAGACACAGATGAAGACCTAGCTAGCCAGTAACTAACTAACACCAGACACAGATGAAGACCTAGCTAGCCAGTAACTAACTAACACCAGACACAGATGAAGACCTAGCTAGCCAGTAACTAACACCAGACACAGATTAAGACCTAGCTAGCCAGTAACTAACTAACACCAGACACAGATAAAGACCTAGCTAGCCAGTAACTAACTAACACCAGACACAGATGAAGACCTAGCTAGCCAGTAACTAACTAACACCAGACACAGATGAAGACCTAGCTAGCCAGTAACTAACACCAGACACAGATTAAGACCTAGCTAGCCAGTAACTAACTAACACCAGACACAGATAAAGACCTAGCTAGCCAGTAACTAACTAACACCAGACACAGATGAAGACCTAGCTAGCCAGTAACTAACTAACACCAGACACAGATGAAGACCTAGCTAGCCAGTAACTAACTAACACCAGACACAGATGAAGACCTAGCTAGCCAGTAACTAGTTAACACCAGACACAGATGAAAGGGGAAACATAAGTATCTTTGCCATAGATGAATAGGGAAAACTTTTAATTATATTAGCTGACACCTTACAGTCAAATTTGGGCACCAGTAGAGTCGATATCTAGCTACATAAAACACACCCCTCTGCAAACACGCCTTCTCCAATGTTGGTTACAAGGCGGTACTTATTTAAATGTGGTAAGAGAATATCATTTTACCATTGGTGTATTAAAATGAGATTTAGGGTGATGTCACCTTATCCTCTTAATAATCCCCTCCTGAATCCAAGTGTTTGACACAGGGGAGGGGACCAATAACTTTATGATCAAACGTTATCAATGTAGAAGCAAGTCATTTGTCATACTTTGATGTGGTTTCATCCGATTTCATGAAAAACATTGACTGTTCATGACCTTAAAAATGCATTTCTGAGAAAGTTGGAAAGAATGATTAAGAAAGCATGGTTGTGTAATTAAAATGTATATTGCTATGAGCATTTCACCACTTAACAGGGTGGCAGGGTCCATAGGGAACTGATACTACCACACACCAGATTAAACATGTGAAGTTATATAAATATAGGCATATGCCTATTGCCATAAAATGGGTGGGCAACTCCAGTCCTGGAGGGCCTGATTGGTGTCAACATCCCTACCAAACACAGCTGATTAACAAAATTGCATTCTAAACTGAAGATCATGATAAGGTGATTATTGGAGTCAGGTGTGTTTGCTGGAGCAAAACTGTGACACCAATCAGGCCCTCGAGGACTGGAATTTCCCACCCCTTACATAAAATATATAATAAATCAATGAAACAAGTCAGTGAGTGCTGGTCTTTTTATATTTACACTATGGGATTCAGGGGAGGCTGCTGAGGGGAGGAAGGCTCATAATAATGTCCGGAACGGGACAAATGGAATGGCATCAAACACCTGTTTGATGCATTTAATACCATTCCAATGATTCCGCTCCAGTCATTACCATGATCCCATCCTCCCCAATTAACATCCCTGTGATGGGATTACTCCTTGGTTTATAGCCCCCTTCTAACAATTGCTGATTGAAGAAAACGGAGTTGAGTACATTGCAACCTGATCTAAAGAACACCTGATCCTGACCTGGTCCTCCAGAGTGATCTCTGTGCCCAGAGTGTTGTCAGTGTTCCACTTCTCAGTGAAGGTCAGCCCATGCTCCGCCCACTTGTACTTGGTCTCCAGGGTGCCAGCCACTTTGCTGGTCTCCGTGTTGGCAGAGCCTGTGCTGGTGAACTCCTGGGATTGGAGTCAAACAGAGGTCAAAGGTGAGATGTGATCATGCTATAAAGCAGTGAGGATTTGGATTGTTGAGGATCACATGGGCAAAAAATGATCAGTGTGTAGACTATGTGTTTGATTGTATTTGAGTATATTTGAGTATTTGAGTATAAATATGTTTGTTTTCCTTTGCAGCTAGTGAAATAATCTAAAGTGAAGCTGGCAATCAGAGGTCTTTCACAGTTGTCAATGAGCAAGATAACTAGAGGGCCTCTAAGTTGTATGATGACAGACGGCTAGATAACTACTTAATTTATAGCACTGAGTCAAGTGCCTCTTTTGGCTCCAAGGGGTAATCGGAGCAACTCTGCTGTGGATCTCACCAGTCCATTCTCCGACTTGGTTTTCAAGTCCAGCTTGATGAGACCAAAACCTGAGAGGCATGGAAGAAAATTAAATCAAGCTGTTGTACTTACAAAACATTCTAGGAGTGCTCTTCAAACTGATGATACATTTCTGTTTTGTTAAATTCTTTTCACTAACATTCCTGGCAATCCGTAAACACGTGGCTTCTAATTATTTCCATAATACACAAGCAGTCTCATGGAGACTTATTTTACCACCTCATGAACACATAAACCACCGTTCAATAAATCCCTCTGAGAAATACTAGCCTAGAACTACATCTATTAGAACTATATTACATAACATTGACTGATCGGGTGAGTGTATTGATTTGATGTGGTTTATACACTAGAGAGTACATTGTCATACCAGGCGTCAGCCACGGTTCACAAACCCAGCTTGCTTCCCATCCCCCTCTCGGAATCAGTGTGCTGGTCCACTGGGCAGTCCCACCCTTGCCTAGGAATGTACTATGGCTAACCCCAAGGGCTATTCAAGGCCCATTTACAAAGGAATCCCCATAGTACAGCCTGAGGCTCACTGTCTCTGTGCAGCAGTGTCTCCCAGTCAATACACTACCCAAGGACAGCCAGTCTAAACTAGAGGGTTCACCAAATAGATATAAAACTAGGCTAGGCTGAAGTCCATTCCTCATTCTCTGCAGGACAGGAGCAAAGGCTGAATAGATGGATAGTGAGTAGAAGTACTGAGGTGCTCACCGTATCCCTTGGTGAAGACATCCTTGGCAGACTTGCCAAGGTCAACATAGGTTGGAGGAACAGCCATTATCTGTTTAAAAATAATAATACAATTTGAGAGCTTAGTGTTTGACTAAAGCACAAACACAGAGCAATGAGACAGATATTTCAAAAGATGTATAAATGTGAAAAAGCTGTTCTGCCCACTATGACTAATTTGTTCCCTTTTGAAAAGACGGCTGTGGTCGAGTTATAAAATATTTAGCACAAACCTCCGTGCAACGCCAATGACATAAAGAACTAGTAGTGTGCTGGGCCTTCAGTGATACACCAAGGGAGGCTGGGGAGAGAACACTGCTGGTGAAGGACGTGGGAGAGAAGGGGATGGGTGGAGGGGGTCATTGATGGATAGGGTGGGCCGATTGGGAAAGCAGGCAGGCATGCGCACACCCGTGCCTGGACGGACTCACCCGTTTGCTCTGACTCATCAGAAAAATAACACTTGCCGGGATAGAGATTTCACAACAGTCAAACTGAATACACTGGACTGGGCCATCTCAATAATAGACAAGTGATTTCTAAATTGCAGATTAGTTTTATTATTGGATTGATGACCTCCACTATGTAAGAACAAGTGGGTAGAGATTTCCATGTTAAATAACATAAGAAAACACCTGCTTGTTGCAGATTGCAAAAATGACGCTGGCAGATTATTGGGGGGTTTAACGGACAAAGAATAAGCCTAATCCTGGAATTAAAAGCATTGTCAATTGACATTCTCCATTGATCTTGCTTTTTAGTCCATGACAAGGTTTAAACTGCACACTTGTCCTCTACCCATGTGTGCACAATGCTAATTTGCAAATAGAGTATAACCCAAAGACCTATTTTGTACATCAGCGTGTGCCACACAGCCTACAGCCACAACTTCAGGGCTCCCGAGTGGGCAGCGGTCTAAGGCACTGCATCTCACTGCTAGAGGCGTCACAACAGACACCCTGGTTCAAATCCAGGCTGTATCACAACCGTCCGTGATTGGGAGTCCCATAGGGCGGCACACAATTGGCCCAGCATCGTCCGGGTTTGGCCGGTGTAGACAGTCATTGTAAATAAGAATTTGTTCTTAATTGACTTGCCTAGTTAAATAAAAAGGTTCAATATAATTTTTTTGAAATCCTTCAAAACACCATTCAAATCACCACACCTTGACAAGGTAAAAATCTGTCGTTCTGCCCCGGAGCAAGGCAGTTAACCCACTGTTCTCCAGTAGGCCGTCATTGTAAATAAGAATGTGTTCTTAACGGACTTGCCTAGTTAAATAAAAAAATGCATGATTTAGTGACACCCAACACCAAGCATTACACAACCCTTATTTCATCACACTTTGAAGTTAAATAATACGAGCCTCCACAAGCCAAATAATTTACTATAATCTCTAGTGACCAAGAGGCACATGCTCAGAGGGGAACACTGGGAAGGGGACAGGAAGTGTAAAGCATTCCAGAACACATACATTACACACATCTCCGATCTCTCAATCTCTCTCACACACACACGACACTAGTGACACAGCATTGACACTAGTGATGCATCGATATGACATTTTTGGTTGATACCGATATCCAATACTTTCCTTGCCCAAAAACCAGACACCAATACCCGATATTTCAATTTTTGTAAAGTTAAATAGTTAACACACACACACATGGACGAAGCGATCTAAGACAATGCATCTCAGTGCAAGAGGCGTCACTACAGTCCCTGGATCAAATCCAGGCTGCATCACATCCGGCCGTTATTGGGAGTTATCTTGGCTTTAATGGATTTCACCTTTGAGTTGTCTCACTGAAATGTTCTTACCCTTTCAAATGACTGCTCGACTTGTTGACTGCTCAATCCACACAGTAGACATTGTGGGCTAGGTTAGGAATGCTGTGTTGTACATGTAGTGCAACATGTTACGTGGCGTCATTACATCATGCACCTACGTTATATAGCTATGCACGGTAGCTTTGACATGGGTATTTAACATAGGTGTTAAACTAGACATCGGGCAGATACAGATGTTGACATATGTCCACCGATATATCGCTCATCCCTAGAACTATTCTCTAAACATTGCTTGTTTTGTCAAACTGAAATTAGCATAACTATTAGAATTGTAGCAACCAGGAAATGGCGATTTCTGCATATTGCACCTTTAAACAGTCTGCCAATTGCTCTGCCGTTGGTCCTTTTTGAGGTAGTGCGTTCAGATTTCTATCACCTGAAGCAGAACCATGTAAATAAGTGCATGAACTTGGCGTGTATGCATGCATTTTCATTATGTGCACACGCTGCGCTTTGACGTTTATATAAGGGTGCAATATGCAGAAATCGCTCCACCATTTCCTGGATCCAGAAATTCAATTGTGTAGACAATTATTGTACAATCTAAACCGCTGTGAAATATATTTTCAGCTGTTTGAAGTTCATTTACAAAACCGAACGTAAAATAAGCAAAATGAACTTAACGGGAAGCATATGAATAGTGCACATAGAACAGATCTACGGCTTCTGAGACTAGATTTCAATGGGAAAGAAATGATCTAGATTTGTCAATGTGAATTTGGACGAGTCACTCAAAAAGTGAAATTGCAGCGTACCTGTGGAATTATTTCTTACATTCCTAACTGAAAAAGGAACAACCGCACGGACAACCGGTAAAGTAAATTAAAATATAATTTTATTCGACATTCTAGCTTGTAAATTAGAGGTGATGAGAGAACTTTCCTGATTCAAACGCTCATTTCTGCCGACATAGAATTCAACTCATCGTCGGGTTTCCAGGCAACCTGGCTACATGATGCCTAAGGTTTTATGAAACAAGGTGACACAAGCATCACTGCTTGGACATCTTAAGTTTCCTTGATAACTAGCTAGCTGCTGGGTTTAGCAAGCAATTTGTAGACAACGGGACAACTGCATAATCGGTGGTTATAGCTAGCGGTTTTAATCAATTTGCAGAGGAAAAAAAGTAACTAAACTCAATAAATCCAAATAATTGTTGGCCACAGTTGACCTCAAGCAGGGTATTAGCTACTTGAGGCCTTGTTCAGCTAGCTAGCTAACATTGCTGCATGCCTATCAGCATCTCTCCTCCTGGGCTGCTTCTGATTTCGCGGTGAATGCACGTGCCGTCTCTTAACATTTAAGCCAAGAGGTCAATGTCCATCACAACAGGGATACAATAGTGCCCCATAATAGGCAACAGCATTACATTTCGACATACCTCTGTCAGTGGTTTCCAATCCTGCCTGAGAAGGATCCTGTCAACTGGACAAAGGGAGGGGTAAGAGGAGGTGCTACAGCGTCACACTCTAGAAGTCACGCAGGCGTGTGAAAAAAGCCTTCGCCTCTTGCATTATTTGTGGCGCACGCGCTGTTAATATTTTTACTCCTGCATATCGCATCATCAGTAGGCTTAAACCCGCCGCGGTTTACAACAGATCTAGGATAATCTCTTCCCACCTCATCACATATCCCCACCATTATGTGCTTATACCCAAAACCGTCCGCACAGGAGAAGAGCCAGGATTTGCGAAATTGAGAGCATCCTAACTGGTTGCATCACTGCCTTTGACCGCACAGTACTATAGAGGGTAGTGCGCACGCCCCAGTACATTACTGGGTCCAAGCTTCCTGCCATCCAGGACCTCCAGGCGGTGTCAAAGGAAGGCCCTAAAAATTGTCAAAGACTCCAGCCACCCTAGTCATAGACTGTTCTCTCTGCTACGGCAAGCGGTACAGGAGCGGCAAGTCTAGGTCCTAGAGGCTTCTGAACAGCTTCTACCCCCAAGCCATAAGACTACTGAACATCTAATCAAATGACTACCCAGACTATTTGCACCCCCCCCATTTTACGCTGCTGCTACTCTGTACTCTGCTAGTATCTAAGCATAAGTCACTTTAATAACTCAACTCAACCTACCTGTTTACGGTGCCCCCACACATTGACTCTGTACCGGTACCCCCTGTATATAGCCTCACTATTGTTATTCACCTGCTGCATATTTTTCTAAAAACGGCAATGTTGGTTAAGGGTTTGTAAGTATAAGCATTTCACTGTAAGGTCTGCACCTGTTGTATTCGGTGCATGTGACAAATACATTTTGATTTGATTTTAAGCACTCATCTCAGTCGACCTATGTAGAGTATTAGCTGCATCCATGCCCAGCAAATGTGTTAGTGTCTGGCCTATGCATAGTGGAAAGAAACAGTCTTATTCATGATGGAAATATTTCAATAAAAGGTTAGGGATGAATGGCATTTATATCCATTTAGGCAAGTCAGTTAAGAACAAATTCTTATTTACAATGACGGCCTACCCCGGCCAAACACAGACTACGCTGGGCTAATTGTGCACCTCCCTATGGGACTCCCAATCACGGTGGCTTGTAATGCAGCCTGGAATCGAACCAGAGTCTTTAATGATACCTCTTGCACTGAGATGCTGTGCCGTAGACCACTGCACCACTCAGGAGCCCGATAATGACGAATAGGCAAAAACATGCTCAAAATGCTCTTGTTTTTATTGGCATTTTGTACATTCAAAATGTTGCATATTGTGAAGTGTAGGCCTATCCATCACGCAGTTGCCATTTTTAAAGTAGTTTTTTCTCCTCAGTGCCAGTTCTCATAGCATACAGTTTTTCTGCACCATTTTAAACCTTGTGAGTGCAGTGCATGGGTGCATATTTTGTGAAATTCTGTGTAACATGTCTTCATAGAATAGTGTAGAAGTGGTTGTGTGGAATGCTGCCAAACCCCATGGCTTCCTCTGTCATAGATAGGGTGCCGCTGACAGCATATACCTCCAGGTTATCTAGTGAAAATAACTACAATGTGATACCGTCTATACCAGTTCACTTTCAATGTCATATAAATAAATAATATTATGCTCAAGATAATAAATTGCCCTGTGTTCAGATGAGACGTTAAACGGCTGTCCTGACTCTGTGGTCACTAAAGATCCCATGGCACTTATTGTAAGAGTTGGGGTGTTAACCCCAGTGTCCTGCCTAAATTCCCAATCTGGCTCTCATACCATCACGGTCACCTAATGAATGTGTTCTCAGTCAATTTACCTGGCAAAATTAGGGTTAAAAAAATGGCTATTGCAGACATGCTGGATATAATGACGAGATGCTTGAGTCTCCGCCCAAACAATGGGATTCCTTGTCCGCAGAACGGCTCATTCCGTAGCAGCAAAGATAACAACATAACACTCGTTTTATAAAGGCAGATATAATTACCGTAGACGCATATCATAGTTCAAAAGATGAGCATTGTACTGTATGCTCTCCATGGGACTACCTGTGCATTTCTACTGCCTGGGTCACCTGTGCGACTAAAGACAGAGAGGAAGAGGCGAAGTGAGTGTTTACACCGCCCAAAATCTGTCCAGATTAAGCAGATCATGAATTATTAAGCATGTGAGGAGTTTTTGTATGGGGGAAAAGAGAGAGTGTTGAATTTAGTCAGGGTAAAAATGAATTGCTATTTTGATACGTGAGGCTTATTTCATCTAATAGAAGTTTTGAACGGTTGTTACTTGTGTACTGATATAAGTGTGATGCACGTGACATCCCGGAAACTTTGAGAAAAACTTGAGAAGGGCTTTGCATATTCATGAAACTAGCATATCATCTCACTCTCCTTTGAGTACAGGCGGTTGATGTAAACCCCCTCATCGAATAATATTCAAGTAATGAGATGTATCCACCATCCAAAGAGAGCAATAGGCGGGAGCTTTGGGCAAAAGACCCAACCAAATAACGATGTTTGGAAAGTGGATGGTTTTACACGCGTTTATGAACATTTGTAATCCCACCTGTGCTAGAGTGGGGGAGGGGGTTTCACGTTGAATCAACGTGGGAAACTTTTAACCTAAATCTAAATGACAGGGTGACATTTTTGGTTGATTTCACTTTGAATTCACATTTAACAACTCAACCAAATGCCATTGAAAGAGGACATGGTAGATGCTGTGAGCTGTTTTGGCCAGTAGATGACAGTGTAAGCATTGTTCTTTGACTCCTCTTTCTTTCCACAAAGCACATTGAAACAATTCTCATAAAATTACAAAAAAGGCAACTGAGAACATCAAATTAATTTTGTTCTCTGGTGGGAGATGTCCCCCCTGACAGAAGTACTAGGCCTACAATTCGTTTTCACGTATTTTGATATCTGAAAATGTGGGCCAAAATGTGTGAAGAGTACTCAGTCCCTGTACTGTCCCTATTATTTTTTTTCCCTAATAATTTGACATTTTGTGGTATTCGAACACTCTAAGTCTTAATTTAGTATTTTTTGAAGTTATTTGTTTGATTATAAAAAGTTAGTGTATGAACTAAAACAATGAGTATTTTTTAAATTATATTCAACTTTTGGTTTTGATGTTATTCACAAGATCAACATACTGATTTTAAAAACACATATCTGTTTAGCTCAGTTTAAAAAATGTATTTCTCTTATTAATAAACATATTAATATCACATAAAATTGCAACACCTGAATTAAATGAAAACCCTCAGCATTTTGAAGTAATTGATGTTAACGTTCTCATACTGTTGGCCCCAAAATAACTAGTAACTATGAAAAATATTTAAATCTCATGTACATAACTATCTGATGGATCTGTTCAATTTGCAACATTTCAATTATTATTTGAATTGATAATACTTTAAGTGGTATGTTATTTCATTTGAGCTAATTCTTCAAAGTAAATAGGGCCTGTTTTTGTCATTGAATTTCTGTTATAATTGATTAATTCCAAAATGATATCATGCAGTGTTTTATGATTGTAATTGTATTTTCCTTAAGATGGCTTGAAGTAAGTCATGACAGAAAACGATAATTAGTGATATGAATTGTAACAGTAGAGCAGTTATAAACAGCATAATACATAACCAAGAAACAGTCTGTCACAGACGCAGAGCCTATTTTCTTTATTTGATTGTTTTAATCAATTAAAGTTAAGGTATTTCCTTAACTTTTTGCACTGCTCTTTTGGACATGCAAAATTGTATTTTGTTGTTCTTGTATAAGTGTCATTGTATCCTGAATCACATTTTATCAACAACTTCACAGTTGTCGTCTGTCAGTCGCCTGAAGTTGCAGCCAAATTCATTTTTATATTATCCTCAAGTAATATCTGAATGCTCCTTTCATCCCCATGCATCAAAGCCAACCAATGCACACTTCAAACAGCCATCACCAACTGCCAATCATGTCCCAAAGAAGACAAACACAACTGAAACTGTAAATCAACCCAGGGCCCGCATCTACAAAGTAAATAAATATATTATAAACAGATGCCATGATTTACAACATCTGGATAAATAAAGCACTATGTCATCTTTTTCTAAACAGTGGTTCAAGCGAGATCCAAAACCCCTCCCATCCAACCAAGCCTCTCATGAGTCAATGACTTCACTGGAGCCTGGTGTATACTGGCACAACCCAGACTGGTTATGGCTGCATAAATCATATTCTTTCTCCAACCTGGTCTCAGAGAATTTCATATTTTTCTGTAGGTAAATCCAAGACTCCATTTAGCGTGATATGTATTCATTTGTGGATGTCCGTCACCTATTTCCTGCAACTTGGGCTCAGAGAATTTTGTATTCTGTATGTAAATCCAAGACACTCCATGCAGGGACAGATCGAAATTTAGTAGGGGGGGGCTGGTCCAACTCAAGGTTTCATAAAAAGAAATGCTCATATTTTCGCATGTACCTCCCCTTGTACTGTACTGAACAGGGCTTTTGAGCACCTGAAGACTCTGTTTACCTCAGTGCCTGTGCTGGCTCATCCGGATCCCTCTTTGCCATTCATAGTGGAGGTGGACGCATCCGAAGCTGGGATAGGAGCAGTGCTCTCTCAGCGTTCGGGTACGCCACTGAAGCTTCGCCCCTGTGCTTTCTTTTCGAAGAAGCTCAGCCCAGCGGAGCGAAACTATGATGTGGGGAACCGAGAGCTGTTAGCTGTCGTAGAAGCCTTGAAGGTGTGGAGGCATTGGCTTGAGGGGGCTAAACACCCTTTTCTCATCTGGACTGACCACCGCAATCTGGAGTACATCCGGCAGGCGAAGAGATTGAATCCTCTCCTGGCAAGGTGGGCCATGTTTTTCACTCGTTTTGTGTTTACTCTTTCTTACAGACCAGGCTCCCAGAACATTAAGGCAGACGCATTGTCTCGGCTGTATGACACAGAGGAGCGGTCCAAAGGATCCCACTCCCATACTCCCAGCTTTGTGTCTGGTGGCGCCGGTAGTGTGGGAGCTGGACGCGGACATTGAGCGGGCGTCACTCCCCTGAGTGTCCAGCTGGTCGTCTGTATGTTCCGTCTGCTGTCTGCGACCGATTGATATATTGCGCTCACACGTCACCCTCCTCTGGTCATCCTGGGATAGGTCGGACGATGCGCTGTCTTGAAGGAAGGTACTGGTGGCCCACTTTAGCTAAGGATGTGAGGATTTATGTTTCTTCCTGTTCGGTGTGCGCCCAGTGCAAGGCTCCTAGACACCTGCCCAGAGGTAAGCTACAACCTCTACCCGTTCCTCAACGGCCATGGTCGCACCTGTCGGTGGATTTTTTGACTGATCTTCCACCTTCACAGGGTTACACCACGATCCTGGTCGTTGTGGATCGGTTTTCAAAGTCCTGTCGTCTCCTCCCTTTGCCCGGTCTCCCTACGGCCTTACAAACTGCAGAGGCCCTATTTACACAAGTTTTCCGGCACTATGGGTTGCCTGAGGATATAGTGTCCGATCGGGGTCCCCAGTTCACATCAAGGGTCTGGAAGGCGTTCATGGAGCGTCTGGGGATCTCGGTTAGTCTTACCTCAGGTTGTCACCCGAGAGTAATGGGCAGGTGGAGAGAGTTAATCAGGATGTGGGTAGGTTTCTGCGGTCTTATTGCCAGGATCGGCCGGGGGAGTGGGCGAAGTTCGTGCCCTGGGCAGAGATGGCTCAGAACTCGCTACGTCACTCCTCCACTAACCTTACTCCCTTTCAATGTGTATTAGGGTATCAGCCGGTTCTGGCTCCTTGGCATCAGAGCCAGACCGAGGCCCCTGCGGTGGACAATTGGTTTCGGCACGCTGAGGAAACCTGGGAGGCAGCCCACGTCCACCTTCAGCGTGCCATAAGGCTCCAGAAAATTGGCGCAGACCGTCGCCGCAGTGAGTCCCCAGTGTTCGCACCAGGGGACAGGGTCTGGCTCTCGACCCGAAACCTGCCCCTTCGCCTGCTCTGCCGGAAGCTGGGTCCGCGGTTTGTGGGGCCGTTTAAAGTCCTGAGGAGAGTGAACAAGGTATGTTATAGGTTACAACTACCCACTCATTACCGTATTAATCCCTCGTTCCATGTGTCTCTCCTCAGGCCGATGGTGGCTGGCCCGCTCCAGGAGGCTGAAGTGCGTGATGTTCCTCCGCCTCCTCTAGACATCGAGGGGGTTCCGGCGTACTCTGTCCGATCCATTTTGGATTCGAGACGTCGGGCGAGGGGCCTTCAGTACCTCGTGGACTGGGAGGGGTACGGGCCGGAGGAGAGATGCTGGGTTCCGGTAAGTCGCTCTGGATAAGAGCGTCTGCTAAATGACTTAAATGTAATGTAATGAGGACGTGTTAGATCCATGTTATCAGAATTCCACCGTCTCCATCCGAATCGCCCTGCACCTCGCCCTCCGGGTCGTCCCCGAGGCCAGTGTCGACGCGCAGCTGGAGCCGCGCGTCAGGGGGGGGGGGGTACTGTCACGACTTCTGCCGAAGTTGTTGCCTCTCCTTGTTCGGGCGGTGCTCGGCGTTCGACGTCACCGGTCTTCTAGCCATCATTGATCCTTTTTTCATTTTCCATTGGTTTTGTCTTGTCTTCCCACACACCTGTTTTCAATCCCATTCATTACCTGTTGTGTATTTAACCCTCTGTTTCCCCTCATGTCTTTGTCAGAGATTGATTTGTTGTCAGTGTAGTGTGATTGTTTGTATAGGTGCGCGTCGGGTCTTCGTACCCATGTTTTGTTTGTTTGTACATTTATTGTTATGGAGCTTACTCGTGGAACTTTATTAAAAGACTCCATATTTACACTCCATTTGACTCTCCTGCACCTGACTTCCCTGCCACCTATTACACCTATGCATGACACACAGAGCAATGCAATCTCCATACACACTTATCTGTAAGGTTCCTAAGTCGAGCAGGGAGGGAGGTTTTTCCAATTCCTCGCAAAGAAGGGCACCTATTGGTAAAAAAGCAGACATTGAATATCCCTTTGAGCATGGTGAAGTTATTAATGACACTTTGGATGTTGTATCAATAAACCCAGTCATTACAAAGAGACAGGCGTCCTTCCTAACTCATTTGCAGGAGAGGAAAGAAGCCGCTAAGGGATTTCACCAGGAGGCCAATGGTGACTTTAAAACAGTTTAATGGCTGTGATTGGAGAAACGAGGCATCTGAGTAATACTACAAATAAATTCAGCACAGCAATTCACTTTTTTTCCTGAATACAAAGTGTTACATTTGGGCAAATCCAATACAACTCATTACTGAGTGCCACTCTCTATATTTTCAAGCATAGTGGTGGCAGCATCATGTTATGGGTGTGCATCTAATCGTTAAGGACTGAATAAAAAATCAACGGAATGGAACTAAGCACAGGTAAAGTCCTCGAGGGAAACCTAGTTCAATCTGCTTTCCACCAGACCCTGGGAGATGAATTCACCTTTCAGCAGGACAATAACCTAAAACACAAAACACTGGAGCTTCTTACCAAGAAGGCAGTGAATGTTTCTGAGTGGCTGAGTTACAGTTTTGACTTAAAACTACTTGAAAATCTATAGCAAGAAATAAATTGTCACATAATATCCCATATGCATAGGAGTCACGTCTTTCCCCGGCATTTTACAGCTAGTTTCTAGCATACAGCATAATGACTAAAGAGTCATTATGACTAAAGACTCATTATAGATCGCTTTATATAATCAGGTCCATTACATTTTTTTTCATGATTTCATATGTGTTATTTCATAGTTTTGATGTCTTCACTAATATTCTACAATAAAAATATAAATAAAATAATGTATAAATAAATAATAATAAAAATATTCTACAATGTAAAAAAAAAAAGAAAAACCCTTGAGTAGGTGTCCAAACTTTAGACCGGTAGTTTACACCATCCCAGCAGTGCAAAAACTCAGGAAGAAAGTACATTGTCTTGGAAATATAACTTTGCCCTGTGCTTCTCCGATCATGTTCTTCCTAGGCCTATAGCCTATATTATAAACTGGGTGGTTCGAGCCCTGAATGTTGATTGGCTGAAAGCCATGGTATATCAGACAAAACATGTATCTTTATGTTCTAATTACGTTGGCAACCAGTTTATAATAGCAATAAGGCACCTCAGGGGTTTGTAGTATTGTTAAAGGAATTCTAAATTCCTATGTATTATTTCCCAATCAGAATTCATCACTCTGTCAATGCATTCTAAAGGGATAAGACCCAGTATTTAATAAGAATGGACAGAGACCCGGTCTTAAAAGTCAGGTAACAGCGTTTAATTCAAGAGAGTACTGGTATATACACATTTTTCCACAGGTTATAAACTGAAAATGACGTCAGCGTTTTCTAAATGATCTATCTCTTCATGACACCGGTAGAGAGGCCCTATAGTTCTCGAGCCTTCCCTCCTCGCCTGTAGCAAAGGTCAATTCATCAGTGTAGATAGCATTCTAGACAGTCTAGAGATAGTCCGTCCCTGCCATCTGGAGATATTTCATTCATTTGTACCAAGGCACTGTTCTAAACTTCTGACTATATTATATACAATTGGGAATGGGAGCAAGAGAGAAAATTCATATATGTACAGTACATAATAGCATTTGGACTAGTCAGTCCTGATTGAAATGTATACATAATTAGTCATCATTGATAAAAATTCCCTTAACGGGGCGGCAGGGTAGCCTAGTGGTTAGAGCGTTGGACTCGTAACCGAAAGGTTGCAAGTTCAAATCCCCGAGCTGACAAGGTACAAATCTGTTGTTCTGCCCCTGAACAGGCAGTTAACCCACTGTTCCTAGGCCATCATTGAAAATAAGAATTTGTTCTTAACTGACTTGCCTAGTAAAATAAAGGTAAAATAAATTTTAAAAATTTAATATGGCCTATATAGGTAATGGCTGTATCCAGGCACTTCGTGTTGCGTCGTGCAGAAGAACCGTATCCAGCCGTGGTATATTGGCCATATACCACACTTACTCCTGCCTTATTGCTTAAGTATAGGCTATAGATCATTTGATTGAGACCATTCTAGACACACTTGATATTGCGCCCCCAGCAGAGAATCATGGATGAGGGGCAGCATCAGGCACACATCGAGATATTATAACCAACTAATTCTCAAACCCTGAGCAATATGACATTTCATCGATTACAGGATCCTCCCCTGGACTAAATAAAAAAATACTAAAGCCTCCCCCTGACTGAAATTATAAAAGCATTACTCTCCTGATTTTCCTCTGGGTAACAATTGTGTAAATTTCGACCGCTCCCTTACATTGATGACTTTTTCAATATCCATTCAGTTTTTCATGTTGATTCAACATCATTATATTACATTTTTGGGATGAAAGGATGTGGAAACAATGTTGAGTCAAACTGTTTTTGCTCAGTGGGTATGGGCAATAATGTAATATGGTAACTGACGTTTTTGAAGATGGGATTATTTATTGTCTCCACTCTTCTAAGTAAAACATAATTTATATAAATGTTATTTAGAGAGGAGGTGACACAGAATACAATAAGTAGTTAGTAGGAGATTCAGTTATTTTCTGTACTTTCGTCTTTTTGAAATCCCCATGGTCTAATATTGGTTGTCCTGGTGCACAACATTAGTGATGTCACAGATGAGCTGAAACAACATGAAAGGGGTACTTTGAAAGCCTTTGGTTTTCGTCAGTTTAGCGTCACAGAAGTTGGCATTATATAGGGGAAAAAAGAGATGTGTGTTTCCTATCTGAACGTTGCTAGAAGGTACGAAAAATGTCTAGGCTTGACTGTGGTCAAAGCTGTTCTCACATATGCATACACAGAAACGCAAACAGTTGAGCCTTGAGTCACTCCACAGTCACGCCTGCTTGTGTTGTCTTGTTTTGTTGCAAGTGTGAGACTGATCTTTATCTAGCTGCCATACACTGTAGTCCAAGGAAATGTAGTAAGATGGGTAACAGACAGTTTCTCAGTAGTGGAGAGATCTGTGCTGATAATCATGTATGTATGTTCAGAGGCACCTGCTGCCAGAATAGAACAAGCTTTCTTGTGGGAACTAAAGTATTGCTGCAATCGCCCAATTTCTTTTTCCCAATATGCCTCACAGGTGCATAAGCCCCCTAAAGCAGGGTTCCCCAACTGGCAGCCCTTGGTCTTTAATTTGACCCGCAGGTGATTTTATTTCGCCCCCCAAGTGTTTTGGTAAATTGTTGGACACGAAAGACTAAAAACACCAGCATAGCAGCTCCAAGTGGTTTTAATTTGGGAAATCTATTCCAAAGTATAAGAGAAATACACTGAGTGGACAAAATATTAGGAACACCTTTCTAATACTGTGTTGCACCCCCTTTTGCCCTCAGAACAGCCTCAATTCTTCGGGTCATGGACTCTACAAAGGGTCGAAAACATTCCACAGGGATGCTGGCCTATGTTGACTCCAAGGCTTCCCACAGTTGTGTCAAGTTGGCTGGATGTACTTTGGGTAGTGGACCATTCCTGGCACCTACTACCATACCCCTTTCAAAAAATCCTTCTTTAACCTATATCCTAAACTTAATCTACACTGATTTGAATTGAATTTAACACGTGACATCAATAAGGGATCATAGCTTTCACCTGGATACACCTTCTCTGTCTTGGAATGTTTTGTACATTCGGTATGTGATCGTATACAAAAGTAAGCAAAGTTTGAAATTATTATGTTTTTGTCAAGTATTACTTTTTGGACTTCTTGCGCTAAATGTCCAGTCCACAAATTATTTGTAATTATGTTTGGGCCCCCTGACCATCCGCTAAAGAAAGAATTGGCCACCGGCTGAATCTTGGTAGTGATCCCTGCCCTAAAGTGTACCACTGTGGTAGGCCAATAATTACATTGGTTATTTAGCATTCCGTAGATATGTTATCAATATGTCTGGTTTACTAAATATAAACCAAGAGCCAAGGTGTCAAATCAAAAATGTTCAACATGAAACAATTTTGATATTTTTTCCATTGATAATCACAGCAGAGGTTTGGCTCAGAGAAGTGAGAGATTTGCAGTATTGAAGCTTTTGAACGGCCACTATATCACAGGCCTGCACCTCAGTGCACTTAACATCAACACGTGTCCTGAATATGTGATCATCTAATCAACAGATCCTCCATACCCCCCCAGGTGTCTGCTGCACATCATGTGTTGGTGCCATTTGCACCTTATGGTAAGGTTGGACCACAAAATAGACAAAGATCCAAAGCCCTAGTTAAGATTCATTATCAAGTTAGTACTATAGTACCTGACCAGATGTAGCCTAGAACAGAGAAATGACAATTGAATCAATCATACTTTTGAAATTAACATATTTTCGAACAGCAAGTGATAAGCCATAATGGACAATAACTTCCAGACGGTTACGCAATGGAAACTTGCTGTATCTTTTGCTTGTTGTGTAACACCACTGAGAAATGTTCCTCTATCTACAATCTATTGTTTTTTTCAATGGAAAGTGTGAATAACTCAGACAACAAAAGGAGATGTTGTCTACTTCAAAGCATGGCATATGTGATAGCTTTGAGGAGGCTTGCGTCTCTCAATAATGAATGCCTTGTCACATCTTGATGTACCGCTTGCCATGCGGAAGCAGAGAAACAGTCTACTATGGCTTGGTTCGCTGGAGTCTTTAACGATTTTTCCGGGCCTTCCTTTCACAACGCCTGATATAGAGGTCCTGATGGCAGGGAGCTCAGCCCCAGTGATGCACCGGGCTGTCCTCACCACCCTCTGTAGCATCATGCGATCGAGGGCAGTGCTGTTGTCATACCAAGTGGTGATGCAGCCAGTCAAGATGCTCTCAATGGTGCAGCTGTAGAACTTTTTGAGGATAAAAAGGCCCATGCCAAACCTTTCCAAACTCCTGAGGGGGAAGAGGCGCCTTCTTCACGACAGCGCGTGTGTGTGGACCATTTTAAGTCCTTAGTGATTTGGACCCCGAGGAAGTTGAAGCTCTCGACCCGCTCTACTGCTGCCCCGTCGATGTGGATGGGGCCTGTCACTTGTGTAGCCTACCTGGAGCTGGCAAATGGATGTAAAAAATAGCCTATAACTTCAGTTTATTGTTGTTGTAGCCTTGTGTTATTATGCAATTATTAATGGCCATGTTTAGTTAATGAAATTCAAAGTTATCCATTTTGATCATGGTCACAGTTATATTTAATTGCCCATAGACACTACAGAACAAATCTCCTTTAGATTTTTTTTGGGGGGGGATATCTGTTCTCTGTAATGAATCTGTTATTCAATTAATTTGTATGGGCAAATAGCAGTAAGGTGAAATAAAAATGTTTATAAAATATTTGTTTTTGGGGGGAGTCTCTTTTTTTATACTTCAAGGGGTCTTAAAATTCGAAATCAAATAGCAAAATAATCATTGGTATGACCTTCTTAAAACAATTCCATATACAGTGCATTTGGAAAGTATTCAGACCCCTTGACTTTTTCCACATTTTGCTACGTAACAGCCTTTTTCTAAAATGGTTGAAATTAGTTTTTCCCACTCATCAATCTACACACAATACCCCCTAATGACAAAGCAAAAACTGTTTTTTTTTTTTTTTTGCAAATGTATTAAAAAAATTTAAAAAACATAAGAATTCAGACCCTTTACTCAGTACTTTGTTGAAGCACCTTTGGCAGTGATTACAGCATTGAGTCTTCTTTGGTATGACGCTACAAGCTTTGCACACCTGTATTTTGGGAGTTTCTCCCATTCTTCTCTGCAGATCCTCTCAAGATCTGTCAGGTTGGATGGGGAGTATCTCTGCACAGCTCTTTTCAGATCTCTCCAGAGATGTTCGATCGGGTTCAAGTCCAAGCTCTGGCTGGCCCACTCAAGGACATTCAGAGACTTGTCCCGAAGCCACTCCTGCGTTGTCTTGGGTGTGTGCTTAGGATCGTTGTCCTGTTGGAAGGTTAACCTTCACCCCAGTCTGAGGTCCTGAGCGCTCTGGAGCAGCTTTTCATCAAGGATCTCTCTGTACTTCATCTTTGCGCCGTTCATCTTTCCCTCGATCGTGACTAGTCTCCCAGTCCCTGCTGCTGAAAACCATCCCCACAGCATGATGCTGCCACCACCATGCTTCACCGTAGGGATGATCACAGGTTTCTTCCAGACGTGATGCTAGGCATTCCGGTCAAAGAGTTCAACCTTGGTTTCATCATACCAGAGAATCTCATTTTTCATGGTCTGAGAGTCCTATAGTTGCCTTTTGGCAAACTCCAAGGGGGCTGTCATCTACCTTTTACTGAACAGTGGCTTCCATCTGACCACTACCATAAAGGCCTGATTGATGGAGTGCTGCATAGATGGTTGTCCTTCTGGAAGGTTCTCCCGTCTCCACAGAGGAACTCTAGAGCTCTGTCAGAGTGACCCTCTGGTTCCTGTTCACCTCCCTGACCAAGGCCCTTCTCCCCCGATTGCTCAAATTGATCGGGCGGCCAGCTCTAGGAAGACTCTTGGTGCTTCCAAACTTCTTCAGGGTTTAGACTGTTTACTGCCAAAAATAAGGGGTTAAATACATTTTAAAAAATGGAAGAATATTTCCTGATTATTCTTATATCTCTCAGATATAGGACAGACACTTCAGAAAAAACTTCCTTTTGATTTTTTTTTCATGTAGTGAATATGTAGTGAATTTGTTATTCAATGTGTTTGAATGGGCTAACAGCAGTAAGGCCAAAAATATTTTTTCATAAAAATATTTGTATACGTTTGTTTGATACTTCAAGGTGTCTTCAAAATCTAAATCAAATGGCAAAATTATCCTTGTTATGACCTTCTTAAAAACAATTTCATATTGCTTAGTAGAACCCGCCTACCCCAGGGCTTAGACAGGGCTTAGAATCTTATGGGTTAATAAATAGCCTATTGTTTATTGTTGTTGTAGCCTTAGAATCTTATGGGCTTAGACAGGGCTTAGAATCTTATGGGTTAATAAATAGCCTATAACTTCAGTTTATTGTTGTTGTAGCCTTGTGTTATTATGCAATTATTAATGGCCATCTTTAGTTGATGAAATTGGAAGTTATCAATTGTGATCATGGTCACAGTTCTATTGCAATTGCTCTGCATGGGTAACGCTGCTTCGATGTGGTGGTTGTTGTCGTTGTGTTGCTGGTTCGAGCCCAGGGAGGAGCAAGGAGAGGGACGAAAGCTATACTGTTACACTGGCAATACTAAAGTGACTATAAGAACATCCAATAGTCAACGGTTAATTAAATACAAATGGTATAGAGGGAAATAGTCCTATAATTCCTATAATAACTACAACCTAATACTTCTTACCTGGGAATATTGAATATGTTAAAAGGAACCACCAGCTTTCATATGTTCTCATGTTCTGAGCAATGAACGTTAACGTTAGCTTTCTTACATAGCACATATTGCACATTTACTTTCTTCCCCAACACTTTGTTTTTGCATTATTTAAACCAAATTGAACATGTTTCATTATTTACTTGAGGCTAAATAGATTTTATTGATGTATTATATTAAGTTAAAATAAGTGTTCATTCAGTATGGTTTTAATAGTCATTATTACAAATACATAAAAAATATTAAAAAATCGGCCGATTAATCGGTATCGGCTTTTTTGGTCCTCCAATAATCTGTATCGGCGTTGAAAAATCATAATCGGTCGACCTCTACTCTAGACTCAAACAGTTATAGACCTATATCCATCCTGCCCTGCCTTTTCTAAAATCTTCGAAAGCAAAGTTAACAAACAGATCACCAACCATTTCAAATCCCACTGTATCTTCTCCACTATGCAATCTGGTTTCTGAGCTGGTCATGGGTGCACCTCAGCCACGCTTAAGGTCCTCAACGATATCATAACCGCCATCGATAAAAGACAGTACTGTGCAGCCGTCATCATCGACCTGGCCAAGGCTTTCGACTCTGTCAATCACCGCATTCTTATCGGCAGACTCAATAGCCTTGGCTTCTCAAATGACTGCCTCACCTGATTCACCAACTACTTCTCAGACAGAGTTCATTGTTTTAAATTGGAGGGCCATGTTGTCCGTACCGCTGGCAGTCTCTATGGGGGTAACACAGGGTTCAATTCTCAGGCCGACTTTTTTCTCTGTATATATCAATTATGTCGCTCTTGCTGCTGGTGATTCTCTGATCCACCTCTATGCAGTATCTCTACTTGCACATCATCATCTCCACATCTATCACTCCAGTGTTAATGCTAATTTGTAATTATTTTGCCTCTATGGCCTATTCATTGCCTTACCTCCCTTCTCTTCTACACTTGCACACACTGTACATACATTTTTCTATTGTATTATTGACTGTATGTTTGTTTATGTGTAACTGTTGTTTTTGTCACACTGCTTTGCAGTT